>NC_051086.1:54120072-54157341 GCF_004664715.2 Peromyscus leucopus
TCAGTTCCACAGTCCATTTCCTAATTGGGTTATTTGTTCTCTTGGTGCTTAGGTTTTTTTAGTTCCAGGGAAGTCTCATTTCTGCAGTCACAGAAGTTTAGTGAGCAGCTGAAGCTACTCACCAGGAGCAGAGCATGGGGCAGGGGAAATGGACCAGAAACTCAGAACTCCAGGTGTCCTGAGCCCCTGTAAAGTATTCCCTAGGGAAAGTTCCAGAGCAACACAAGGTTAAGGACAGAGACCCAAGGAAGCTCTGGAGTCTTTATAGGGCCATTTAGAAATGGAAAGAGTGATGATGGCTGATGATCCACAGAGTAGCAAATATAACCACTGTTCTACCATGCTGCCTCTACCACAGTGAGACGTGGGCCCAGAGGTTGTCCAGGTGATCTGTTTGGGAGAAAGAGCTCTGCCCATGTCCATCAGTGACAGACCTTCATCTGTCCTCATGCTGCACTGGGGTATCTGAGGCTAGTATTTGACTAACAGAGTGAAGGTCTACAGTCAAACAAGAAGAACAGAGAAAATAGTCTGTCTTGAGCCCCTTTTCATACTCTAAACCTAGGGGGAGGGGTGGTTGGCAAGCCCACCCTTTCCCATTATAAAGTCACTCTATCCATACCCTTATTAATCTCATCCATCCACCAGGTAGGCCGGGGAAATGGGATTTTCCCAAGGAATTAGGGAGCCTTTGAGTGCACAGGAATCTAGTCAAAGCCTGCTGAACTGCAGGTCACATTTGGACAGGAATGAATTCACCAAGCTGGTGACAATGTCTTTGGAGGTCTCCTAGGAAGGCCAAGATCAATGTGCTAGTATACTCAGTGCCTAGAAAAGACTAACTTCTTTGTAAATGGCACCCTCTACCTTTTCTCTCAGGTGGCAGAAGGGGGCCCTTGAGTCTCTCCTAAGCCCATTCATGAGGGTTCTACATCATCACTCTCCTAAAGCGCTGCCTAAATCCATTCCCCTGGATTGGGATTTTTGAGAGGACAGAGTCATTTAAACATCCTCCAATGTCTCTCTGAGCTGAGCCCTGGGTTTCTACTATGCCAAGCCAAGTCTGGCTCAGACAGGCATTTAATCTATACCATTTGACTCCATTCTTGGACAGGAATTCAGAAGGACACCTCAAAGTTCCAAGTGGCCCACTTTATGAAGGACAGGGTAGTCTTGGAGAAGCCAGCCAAAGTGGAGCCACATTGCACAGTTCTGAAAGACCCCAGCTTCTCTCCTTTAGGAGTCATGCTAAAAAAAATCCCTGTCACCTGGCGGCGATTCATATCCATCACCTCCATCACATTGCTCTACCATCAACCTCATGCTGAGGAACTGAAACTCCACCTTTACCTGATCCCCAATGACTGCACTATTCGGAAGGTGAGAACCACACGGGCCCATCCAGGGTGGGCTGACAGAAAACACGAAATGAGGAAAGCATCCCAGTGGGATCCTCTCCTAGGAGTGAGGGTGGGCCTCTTGTGAGTAGACCCTGGTGTGGGTGAGCGATCTGCCCTCGCTCAGCCTTAATCTGGTCCCCTCAATCCCAAGTCTCCCTTGTGTCTGCTGCTCCTTCACTAACCTCTTCACAGCTTTCTACAGCCTCTTTCGTGGCATTGGAAGGATGGGGAGGCTCCACACCCAACCTGCAGCCTTTCCCTGCCCTTTCTTCTCTGGCAGTGACCCTATGACCATTGTGAACATGGAACAAACTAGAGTAGAGCTGTCTGTACAGTGCACGGGGAGGAGGGCTGCAGAGGTTTGATTACACCCCCCAACCCCGCTTCCATGCACACACACAAAAGAACAAATGGACCATCTCACCTTATTCAGCAAGATTATGTAGGTCAGAAATCACTGTCCATTACCTTCCTTAGGCCATAGATGATGAAGAAATGAAGTTCCTGTTTGTGCGAATACACAAGCCTCCCCCATGGGCTCCCTTTATGTGGGCTCTCGATATACCGTGTCTGGTTCAGGGACTATGGAAATTATACCCAAGGTAAGCAGCCTGATATTTGCCCTTCTCGAAGATCAGATGTTAGGCTTGGGAAAACCTGTTGGGTGGTTCTCTCAGGTGCTGAAACTTGAGGTTTGGAGGAAAGCAATTGGAATTCGTGATGTACCAGAAATCACAACTGGATGGACTGACTTGGGGCACCATAGTGTTTAGGCTATACTGTGCTAAAGCCATGAAGCCAAATAAACCCGACTTATTACTCATCATGGGACATCTCAGTAAAAATGGTTCTAGAAAGAAAGCACTGTAGGATGTCTGTCATTTGGTAATTGTCAGGAAGGACTAAGGAAGCCTAATTACTCTATGTTGGGTATTGTCAGAGAGCAGGGACAATTCTATGACTGGTGATCTCAACAAACCAAATGTTACCGTGGTTAAACTAAAGCAATAGAATATTGGAATGGTTGAACATACAAGATTCACTTAGTATGTGTTTTAGGGTGTTTGGGATTCTGTGGGCTTCGTGGTAATCTGTTTAAAGAAGATGCTCCGTGCATGTCCAATGGAAGAGCTGTAACATGGCTGACCCACAAGTCTTGGAACTCTTTGTACTGACACTAGATTTAGCTGAGTCTCAGATTCTTCCAGAACACTGGGGACTGCTTTTGGCTTCTCCCTATTTCTCAGTATATCCTCTCCCAACACTCTTTTACCAAAAGCTACTGAGCATTAATCTGTATTACCCACATGTCCATAACTGGCCCAGATTTTCTGCTCATGAACAGAAAGCATATGTGAATGGTGGTTTGTGGCTGAACCAGAGTTAGACGAGTGTGAGTTTAGTTTGAAACATCTATCAGGACACTGACTAGCAACAGCACTTAAGACCCCAGACAGGCCAGGTGGTGGTGCACGGCTTTAGTCCCAGCACTTGGGAGGCAGAGACAGGTGAATGTCTGTAAGTTCAAGGCCAGCCTGGTCCACAGATAGAATTCCAGTACAGCCAGGGCTACACAGAGAAACCTTGTCTAAAAAAAAAAAAGACAAAAGATAAATGATGGGGGAGATGGCAGCAAAGTGTGATTTCATGAAAACATGAAGGTCTGAGTTAAGAACCCCAGCACCCATGTGAAAAGCTGCCTGAAACTCCAGTGCTGGGAAGACAGAGATAGGAGGATCCCTTGGGAAAGCTGGACAGCCTAGCAAAAAGTAAGGTGGAGCCTTATGAGCAAGATGGCTCAGTGGATAAAGGCACTTGCCACCACACCTGATGACCTAGGTTTGGTCCCCGGAGCCCAAATGGTAAATGGAGAGAACTGACTCCATCAAGCTGTCTTCTGACCTCCACGTGCACACCATGGCACATGTATACACACACACACACACACACACACACACACACACACACACGCACACGCACACGCACACATGCACACACCCCTTGATGATCCTATTTAATATTGAGCTAGGTGACAGGTACTGAAAAGGAGGTGATGTCTGTCCATTACATTTGGAATCATGAACCAAAGGATGAATAGGCAAGCTGCACAGCTTGGAGCCCTTCTGTATATCTGTTGCCAACCAGTGATAAGAGAGAGATAATCTACTCATTCAACAAATGTTAACTCAGTGCCAGAGATATGCTTCGGGGGAGATAGGTCAATGGACAGACAGATCCATTTACTTGGGAGGGTAGCATCCCATCAGATAAGACCTGCATAAATAATAGTAACCAGTAACACCGAGGGCTAACAAGTAAATACAGCACTGTGAGAGAGACTTGGGATCACTTCTCAGCCTTTTCACCAAGATCAGTTGTAGGGTTTGTGCTTATCAGAGAATGACTTGGACACTTCTACTGGCAAGTCAGAGAAACATCTCTGAGAAGATGCCACTTGAGTTGAGGCCTCAGTGACATAAAGAGTCGAGGCATGTAGGATTGTGAAGTACTTCAGACACAGGAACATATGCAGAGGCACAGAAGTGACAGCAAGCTTCAAGTCTCCAGGTGCCAGAGAGGAAGTCATCATGGCAGAGTTGGTGCATGTAGCAGAAAGTGGGGTCACACTAGAGGCAGCACCTCCTAGTACTCATTGATCCAGTTTGTTCTGTTACGGAATTTTGATTTTGTGCAAGTGCAAAGGCAAGACCCCACCATGGGGTCTGCTGTGGGATAATGCTCTTGTACACTATAAATATTTGTCACTCAGATTGGTTTTATAAAACACTGACTGACTTGCTGGGCGTTGGTGGCGCACGCCTTTAATCCCAGCACTCGGGAGGCAGAGCCAGGTGAATCTCTGTGAGTTCCAGGCCAGCCTGGGCTACAGAGCAAGATCCAGGACAGGCACCAAAACGACACAGAGAAATCCTGTCTTGAAAAACCAAAATTTAAAAAAAATAAGAAATAATTTTTAAAAAAGTACTGACTGGTTAGTAGCTGGGCAGGAAGTTAGGCAGGAAAGCCAAACTGAGAATACTGGGAAGAAGGAAGGTGGAGTCAAGGAGTGGCTAGCCAGACACAGAGGAAGCAGGATGAGAATGTTGTACAGAGATAAGGTACCAAGCTACGTGGCTAAACAGACAAGAATTATGGGTTAATTTAAGTGCAAGAGCAAGTGAATAATAAGCCTGAGCTACTGGCTGAGCATTTATAAATAAGCCTCATAGTCAACTATTTAAGAAGCAGCTGCTGGGTATTTGGGAACAGGCAGGCAGGAGAGAAGCTTCCACGTACAGGGTTTTAAACATGATCATGCAGGACTTTGTTTACTCTGATAAAGATGTCTCTAGCACTAGGTGAGAATGGATGATAAGCAGGCAAGAGCAAAAGCAAGAACAAGTCGAAAGGATGCAGATGAGAGGCTGTGGTAGCTTAACTAAGGAAGCAGCCATGGAGATGAATAGTTGATAGAGTCAGGAAACTGACAACACAAGAAACTGTCAAGACCAAAAGGACTATGAGTCTTTATGATAGGTATCTAAATCAATCGTGTTGGTAAAGACAACAGGCTTTGATAGACAGGTTATTATGGGAAGATACAGGAAGAGGTTACAGATGGTGCCTAGATGGGGATCTGGTCACTCAAAAGATGGTTGTGCAGTTTTCTGAGTTTGAGGAGACTTGAGAAGGGCATGCTTGAAAGACAGCTGGGAGTCAAGTCTTCTGTCTTAGATTTGATTTGCCTAGGAAAAGACATAGCTGTAAGTTTTCTGTTGACTGGAAACAAGTTTAGGACTTGTTAGGAATGAAATTTTGTACTAAAGGAATGAGGGCTTGGATTCAAGATAGGAAAGAAGGAAAAAGAAAGGCCCAGTTAAAGATGGACAGCCTGGTGGTGGTGGCACATGTCTTTAATCCCAGCACTCAGGAGGCAGAGACAGGCAAATCTCTAAGTTCAAGGCCAGCCTGGTCTACAGAGTAAGTTCTAGGATAGCCTGGGCTACACAGAGAAATCCTATCTCAAAAAGAAAGAGAGAGAAAGAGGGAGGGAGGGAGAGAGGGAGGAAGGGAGGGAGGGAGGGAAAGAAGGAAGGAAGGAAGGAAGGAAGGAAGGAAGAAAAAAAATGAAGAAAAGAAGGAATGCAGGAAGGAAGCACAAAAAGGAAGAGAGAAAATAAAAGATGAAGGAGAAAAGCTTTGGCTTAGAATGTGTGAGCACTACTTTAAGAATGAGCCTTGAGTTGGCCCATGGATTCTCTTCAGTGCTCTCACCCTTCTGAATTAGTACATGTTGTCAAAGTTGATTGACTTCAGGAGAAAGGATAATGTCCCTCTGCAATGGAGTAGGACCAAGAGGGTGTTGGAGTGGGGAAAGATTCATCTTCAGAACAAACAATGGCTTCTCACATAGAGGCTCTTGCTTTCTCCAGGAGCTTGAGCTGTGCTACCGGAGCTCCGCAGAAGCCCAGCTCTTCTCAGAAATCTATGTTGGCCACTTACAATCAGGGATCTGGTTGGAGATAAAAGACAAGAATACTGGCACTGTAGTTTGGGAAACCTTGTTGAAACCAGGTAAACCCAGGACAAATTCAGGGTGCACAGAGGTAGGAGAAAGATCCATGATGGGCCAAATGATCATAAATACCCCTAGAAAAAATGATGTGGCTTTTTAAGTTATACAGACACTGATTTTATAAGAATTTCAACTCTTCCACGAGACCTGAGTTTGTTTCCCAGCACCCATGTTTTATGACTGCTTATAATTCCAGTTCCAGGAGATCCAGTGCCCTCTTCTGGGCTCTACAGACACCTACACTCATGTGCATAGGCACACACAAACAAGCATAATTTAAAATTACAAAAATAATTCTTTAAAAATATTAAAAAGGAAAAGGAATAGGTTTAGACTCAAAATAAAATATCAAATACTTTAAAACTTCTAGCAAAGGACTCAGTTAGTTCTCCAGGAATTTAATTCAGGCCAAGGCAGGCTAAAATGGGTTGAGATGATGTTGGAAGAAGTTGCTGTTACTCATCTAGAAGCTTTCTTTCTTTTGATTAGTCTAAAATCATAACCTCTGGGCTTCAACTTCCTAAAGACATTAGGAAAGGATTCACCTAGATTGTGTCTATAGGTCCATTCTACCCTTATGCCAGACTCTGACAGAATTTGTCTCTAGCTTGTTCTCAGAATCCAAGCATCTAGATGAGAGTTTCAGGGTATGTCATGTGAGTTTATAACTAGCACTATTATAGATGCATCCCCATCTCTCCTTTCCTCTAGGAGACCTTAGACCTGCATCCACTCCAGTCACTCCAGCCCCTACAGGTCAGTAGCACCTGCCACACCAAATGAGGCAGTGAGGGTTTCAGGGTGCACTATCTGGTTCTGGAGGGAAGGGAAAGGAGAAAAGAGGGGCCCTCTCATTGCCGGCCTCACCAGGATGTGGGGAGCTTCACATCCAAGTCCCCGGGCCTTTTGCTCCTGGCCATGGGGGCCATAACACACCCCATTCACAACCTCAGTCATGAACCCTTTCTGTTCCCACAGAGTGTCAGGCTGGCTACTGACATGAGGCTAGGCAAGGGGTTTCCAGAGTGGGAAGGAAGCCAGTGACACAATGAAATAAGAAACAGAAGTGGAGAATGAGCTGTGAGAGGCTCTGCTGGGAGCCTCTCTTTGATTCCTGCCAGTCTTGCCTTCATCCACAGTTGCCAGGCCCTCCCTGCACTTTGTGGACCAGCATCGGGAGCAGCTGGTGGCCCAAGTGACATCAGTGGACCCTGTCTTGGACAAACTGCATGGTCAGGTGCTGAGTGAAGAGCAGTATGAGATGGTTCGTGCTGAGGCCAACAATCCAAACAAGATGCGGAGGTTGTTCAGCTACAGTCGGTCCTGGGACAAGGCCAGAAAAAGTCAACTCTACCAAGCCCTGAAGGAGACCCACTCTTACCTGATCCTAGAACTCTGGGAGAGGTGGGGCAGGGTCCTTGGGGGATGGGTATCCTGAAATCTCGGCAGTGAAACCTGAGCCTTGAATCATGCCTCTGATCTTTCTTTTGGCTTCATTTCCCTGTCTATGATCCCCCTTGGCTTGGTCTTGGTTCTGTGAAGCTTGTCTGCTTGCAGGTGGCATTCTCAGAGATGTCCCTCTAGACAGCTTGCCTGTGAAAGCCAAGGGGCAAGTGGGTAACTGTGAGGCATCCTTGGCAGTGGACTTTGTTGTTGCTGTTGTTTTTGTTTTTTGAGATAGTTTCTCAGGGTAGCTTTGTGCCTTCCCAGGAACTCGCTCTATAGCCCAGGCTGGCCTCGAACTCACAGAGATCCGCCTGCCTCTGCCTCCCGAGTGCTGGGATTAAAGGCGTGGGCCACCAGCGGCAGTGGACATATTTTATCAGCCCACTCAGAATGGCATACAATTTAGAACTTACAAATTGTTTGTTTCTGGAATTGTCCATGTAACCTTTTCAAGCCACAATTGAATTTGAGCTAATTAAAAGCCCTGCCTTTAAAAAAAAAAAAAAAAAAAAAAAAAAAGGACTAAAGTACACAGTAGGCACTGTACAATATCTTGATTTCACTGCTTAGTGGGTGGGTGAAGAAGGTCAGCATATCTCTCAGCATCCCACAATTGTACAGTTAGAAAATGTAGCATTGTTTGTATACAAATGTTGGTTAGATGGGGTCCCCCATTGGGAACTTTCCAGTATCCAGCAGGCTCAGGTGTAGAGGACAAAGGAGCCACAGGCAGCAGGCTGCTAACAGTAGTTAAAACAGTAGCAGCAGCCCTAAACAGAAACAAAGAGCCCCACCACCACACCACACACACACACCCAAGAAACAACTACTAGATCAGAGCTACTGAACCGTAACACTCAGTGTAACTGTAACACTTCTCAGAACTAGAAGAGCATTCTACTGCCACCGAGGGTTCAAAGCGGTTTCATTTGAATCCCATTTAAACCCCTGGATGAACTAAGCAGCCTGGTCACAGCAAGCGTCTGAAAACATCACAGCAGAAACTTTTAGTGTTTCCTACCTCTATGGAAACAGAGACGGGTGGAGCTTAGGGGTCTTTCCCCTATTAGGTTTGATAGCTCTTCTCTGATTGGTCCTATTTCTTCACCTTATTTGCATACCCACATTTAGCCAGCAACATTTAGCTGGCATCCTGGCAACCAAATCCACACATTTCAAGACTATAAAGCCAGAACTACTGCAGGAGCTCATGGAAAAAGAGGAAAAGGAAGACTTCTGAGCCTAGTACTCCAGTTCTCTTCAGAGGAAAAAGCCTTGAAGACTTCAAGAGCCAGACTCCCAAACACCTCACTCTTTGAAGAGGAGGCTGCCTGCACCTAAGGTTTTTCTGTCCTGGGCAAGGAGCTTGCTCAAAGCCAGCTTCCAGGACTCGAATTTTTTCTGCCTCAGCCTCCAGGGCTCAGCACTGGCTGGGCGGCAAAGGGGAATTCATTTCCTGCTCGAAGAACGCTGCTTCCGGAGACCTATGACTCCAACCTTCCAGACTCTCCGGAGACTGGAGAACAGGAGACTGGCAGGCCTGCTCCTCTGTGTTGCTCCGCAAGGGACTGCTCTTGGCTGGTATCCCAGAGCTCCGCAAGAACTGCTGAGCCTGTCACACTCCCGTTAACTGGAACACTTCTCGAGACTATAACAGCATCCCACTGCTAGGGAGAGTTCAAACCTGTTTTCTTTTAATCCCATGTGGCAGTCTGTTTTAAATTGTTTTATTCCACTTAAACCTTGCCAATTCCAACTTGAAAAATGAAATACTTGCCGTTTGTACTCAACTGTCTCTCTCCTCCATTCTTAGAGAGAGGGACAAGAACGCAGGAGACAGAAGACAGTCTCCACCTACCACTTGACAAGCATAAAAAAAGAAAAGAAAATTAAGAGGCAAGGACCATGCATCAGTCCCAGCTACTTCCAAAATATAAGGAAGAAGCACCCCCCCCCCCATCCCCGTTGCTTTGACCATTGTAACTAGAGTTTTCCTGCCTTGCCCACAATCAGGACAAATCTCTGTCACCCGCCAGTCCCACAGCCGCTCAGACCCAACCAAGTAAGCACAGAGACTTATATTGCTTACAAACTGTATGGCCATGGCAGGCTTCTTGCTAACTGTTCTTATAGCTTAAATTAATCCATTTCCATAAATCTATACCTTGCCACGTGGCTTGTGGCTTACCTGGCGTCTTCACATGCTTCTTGTCATGGCGGCGGCTGGCAGTGTCTCCCTCTGTCTTCCTGTTCTTCCTTTCTCCTCTGTTAGTCCCGCCTATACTTCCTGCCTGGCCACTGGCCAGTGTTTTATTTATTGACCAATCATAGCATTTGACATACAGACCATCCCACAGCAGACCATAGTGTTTAATCACAGCCATAGTAACCCTAAAACAGAAATTGGTACCAGGATAGTGGGGTATTGCTGTGAGAGACCCGACCATGTATTTTGGGGAGGTTTGCAGAAGGACTTTGGACTAGAAAAGCCATTGATGGTTAAGCACTCAGTGGGCTGTTCAGTAGGAGCTGGGAAGATAAAAATGTTAATGAACACAGGCTCTCCTTTAGAAGCCTGAAGTGGAACCTGCAGTTCTAGGTTTGCCAAACTGCTTTGCCAACCCTGGAAAAGGAGGGGAACCCAGAAGTCCTCCCACTTGGGCATACAGGAAGCCCCAGGATCTGCTGAAAGTTTCTAGTAGGAGGGAGCAGCTACGAGTTGGGCCTTCAGACCTTGCCCACTCCTGCCACCTGCAGGATGAAGTCACAACTGCAGCCTTAACTCTGAGGAGGTGGGGTGGGGAGGGGAGGGCTCTGAATGCAGGGTTGTGAGCGGAGGAGAAAGCAAACCAAAGTCCAGGTGGGGAGCAGCCTAGCGTGAAGCTTTGTGTCTCTGAAAGTCAACATCTTCCTAATGACTAATGTCACCCATAGCAAAGACACACTCATACACTCACACACACACAAAGTAGCTCCTTCATTAGGTTTTCAGGGTACTGGTAGCCAGTATGATAGCACGAGTCATTCTATAACTTGGTGCCTACCCAAGATAAACAAGTGCACATGGCCATACAAAGACTTGTAAACAAGTGGCCGAGAAGCTAAATTTTTAATAGTTAAAATCTAGAAACAATCCAAAACCCACTAACATATAAATAGAAAAATGCTTTGTGGTGACATGCACATGGCAGAATACTGTATTAAAATTAGCAATTAAAAATAAACCTGGACGTTGGTGTACGCCTTTAATCCCAGCACTCGGGAGGCAGAGCCAGGTGGATCTCAGTTCAATGCCAGCCTGGGCTACAGAGTGAGATCCAGAACAGGCACCAAAACTACACAGAGAAACCCTGTCTTGAAAAACAGGTAGAGATAGATAGATAGATAGATAGATAGATAGATAGATAGATAGATAGATAGATTGATTAGATAAAATCAAAAATTAACTAATGGGCTGTAGAGATGGCTCAGAGGTTAAGAGCACTGTTTGCTCTTCTAGAGGTCCTGAGTTCAATTCCCAGCAACCATAAAGTGGCTCACTACCATCTGTAATGATCTATAATGATATCTGGTGCCCTCTTCTGACCTGCAGTGCAAGCATACATGCAGGTAGAACACTGTATATACACATAATAAATAATTTTTTTTAATAAAAGAGCACTGGCTGCTCTTCCAGAGGTCCCACAAGACAGCTCACAACTGTTTATAACTCCAGTTCCAGGGAATCTGACACCCTCACACAGACATATATGCAGACAAAATACCAATGCACATGAAATAAAAATAAATACATTTAAAAAATAAACTGAGAACAGAAAGGCAATAAAAAGATGGGTCACACAGGAGAAGGTCTCTCTCTGATGGGAAGGACGGCAGTGACTGGTAAGCTAAAGGCTTAAGCTAGTGCTCTGATCTTTTGGGCTTTTAACTCTGCATTTGGCTCTGTGTTTCTTATTTAATAAGACTGTTTAGGGACATTCAGGCCCAGCGGCAGCCCACAGAGGTAGACAGGCCCGGCGGCAGAGACAAGCAGACGCAGGTAGGCCTGCGGCGGGGGCCCGTGGAGGTAGACGGGCCCAGCAGTGGCAGCCGACAGGGATAATCAGACCCGGCGGCAGCCGGCAGAGACATTCAGGCCCAGCGGCGGCCCACAGAGGTACACAGGCCCGGCGGCAGAGACAAGCAGACGCAGGTAGGCCTGCGGCGGGGGCCCGTGGAGGTAGACGGGCCCAGTGGTGGCAGCCGACAGGGATACTCAGACCCGGTGGCAGCCGGCAGAGACATTCAGGCCCAGCGACAGCCCACAGAGGTAGACAGGCCCGGCGGCAGAGACAAGCAGACGCAGGTAGGCCTGCGCGGCCCGTGGAGGTAGACGGGCCCAGCAGCAGCCCTCTGAGGTAAACGGGCCCGGCGGCAGCGGCCGACAGGGATATTCAGGCCCGGCGGCAGCCGGCAGAGACATTCAGGCCCAGCAGCGGCCCACAGAGGTACACAGGCCCGGCGGCAGAGACAAGCAGACGCAGGTAGGCCTGCGGCGGGGGCCCGTGGAGGTAGACGGGCCCAGCGGTGGCAGCCGAAAGGGATACTCAGACCCGGCGACAGCCGGCAGAGACATTCAGGCCCAGCGGCAGCCCACAGAGGTAGACGGGCCCAGCGGCGGCCTGCTGAGGTAAACGGACCCGGCGGCAGCGGCCGACAGGGACATTCAGGCCCGGCGGCGGCCCACAGGGGTAGACAGGCCCAGCGGCAGAGACAAGCAGACGCAGGTAGGCCTGTGGCGGCGGCCTGTGGAGGTAGACGGGCCCAGCAGCGGCCCGCTGAGGTAAACGGGCCCGGCGGCAGCGGCCGACAGGGACATTCAGTCCGGCGGCAGCGGCCGACAGGGACATTCAGTCCCGGCGCAGCGGCCGACAGGGACATTCAGTCCCGGCTGCAGCCTGCAGAGACATTCAGGCCCGGTGGCGCCTCCAGAGGCAGACAGGCCCAGCAGCAGCTGACAGGGACATACAGGCCCGGTGGCGGACTGCAGAGGTAAACAGGCCCAGGGACGGAGACAAGCAGACGCAGCTTGGAACAGGGACGCCCCTAACCCCAACATCTGGGGAAGAAGCTATCTCGGTGGGTCAGAACCAGAACGAATCTGAACACTCCGTCTGAGAACAACCCAGGGCCCAGCTGCTGATCCTGTGAAACCCAACAATTTGGAGGTGTTGGTGAGACTACCCTGCTCAGCTGAAACCCATCTGGGAGAGGATTCAGATGCCTACAGTTTAAAGTCTGAGGAATCAAGATCAGCTGAGGAGTTGACAAATGAACAAAACGTGACCTGGGAACACAGAAGAAGGCGCTACCCAGACACCAAACCAGATCACCAGAATCATAAGTATATAATTCACCGATCGAAATCAGCTGCCCTGAAGAAATAGCCCAATAGCACCAATTTAACCAAGAACCACTACTAAACCAAGACTAAAAATTAGAACAAGAGAGGCACTCTCAGACACAGACACCACCTGCACCTCACAGAGGAAGAGATGAGTAGACGCCAGTGCAAAAATACAGCAACAACATAAAGACCTATATGGCAACATCAGAACCTAGTGATTCTACACCTGCAAGACCTAAACATACCATGACAGAAGAAACAGAAGAAATCAACCCTAAAAATGACATTAAGAAGATGATAGAGCCCTTAAAGAAGAAATAAAACATTCCCTCAATGAGGAAATAAAAACTTTCCTTAAAGAGGAATTGAAAAACTACCTTAAAGAGGAAATAAAAACTTTCCTTAAAGAGGAAATAAAAACTCCTTAAAGAGGAAATAAAAAACTCCCTAAAGAGGAAATAAAACTTCCCTTAAAGAGGAAATGAAAAACTCCATTAAAGAGGAAATAAAAAACTCCCTTAAAGAAATGGAAGAAAAAACGAACAAAAAATGGGAAGAAATCAAATCAAGCCAAGAAAAAGCAATTAAACAGATGAAAGAAACATTCCAAGATCTGAAAAATGAATTTGAGACAATAAAGAAAACACATGCTGAGGGAATGCTGGAAATAGAAACCCTGACAAAACGAACAGGAACTACAGAAACAAGCATAACCAACCGATTGCAAGAAATGGAACAGAGAATCTCTGACGCTGAAGACATGATAGAGAAAATAGATTCGTCAGTCAAAGAAAACAATAAAGACAAAAAAGTCCTAACACAAAACGTCCAGGAAATTTGGGACACCATGAAAAGACCAAACCTAAGAATAATAGGATAGAAGAAGGAGAAGAATACCAACTCAAAGCACAGAAAATATATTCAACAAAATCATAGAAGAAAACTTTCCTAACCTAAAGAAAGAAATACCTATGAAGATACAAGAAGCTTACAGAACACCGAATAGGCTGGATCCAAAAAAAAAAGTCCCCTCGCCACATAATAATCAAAACACTAAACACACAGAACAAAGAAAAAAATATTAAGAGCTGCAAAGGAAAAGACCAAGTAACATATAAGGCAAACCCATCAGAATAACACCAGACTACTCAATAGAGACTATGAAAGCTAGAAGATCATGGACAAACCTCATGCAGACACTAAGAGACCACGGATGCCAACCCAGACTATTATACCCAGCAAAACTCTCAATCACCATAGGCGGAGTAAACAAAATATTCCAGGATAAAACCAGATTTAATCAATACCTGTCCACAAACCCAGCCCTACAGAAAGCACTAGAAGGGAAAATTCAACCCAAAGAACTAAACACATTCATGAAAAATCAAGCAATAGATAATCCTACACCAACATACACCACAGAAGGACAACACAACACAACCAAAAAAATAACAGGAATTAACAATCACTGGTCATTAATATCCATCAATATCAATGGTCTCAACTCACCTATAAAAAGACACAGGCTAACAGAATGGATAAGAAAACAGGACCCATCCATATGCTGCATACAAGAAACACACCTTAACTCCAAAGACAGACACTACCTCCGAGTAAAGGGCTGGGAAAAGGTTTTCCAAGCAAATGGACCTAAGAAACAAGCTGGTGTAGCTATCCTAATATCTAATAAAATAGACTTCAAACTAAAATCAATCAAAAGAGACCAGGATGGACATTACATATTCATCACGGGAAAAATCCACCAAGATGAAGTCTCGATTCTAAACATTTATGCTCCAAATACAAAAGCACCCACATTCATAAAAGAAACACTACTAAAGTTTTAAAACGCACATCAAACCCCACACATTAGTAGTGGGAGATTTTAACACACCACTCTCACCAAAAGATAGATCTACCAGACTGAAACTTAACAAAGAAATAAAGGACCTAACAGATGTTATGACTCAAATGGACCTAATAGATATCTACAGAATATTCCATCCTAACACAAAAGAATATACCTTCTTCTCAGCACCCCATGGAACCTTCTCAAAAATTGACCACATGCTTGGACACAAAACAAATCTCAACAGATACAAAAAAATTGGAATAACCTCCTGTATCTTATCAGACCACCATGCCTTAAAATTAGAACTCAATAACAACAAAAATTATAGAAAACCCACAAACTCATGGAAACTGAATAATGCCCACCTGAAACATCAATGGGTCAAGGAAGAAATAAAGACAGAAATTAAAGAGTTCCTAGAATTCAATGAAAATGAAAGTACAACATACCCAAACTTATGGGACACTATGAAAGCAGTGCTAAGAGGAAAATTCATAGCTCTAAATGCACACATAAAGAAGATGGAGCAATCCCATACCAAGAATTAACAGCACAACTGAAAGCTCTAGAACAAAAAGAAACAAACTCACCCAGGAGAAATAGACGCAGGAAATAATCAAATTGAGGCTGAAATCAACGAAATAGAAAACAAGAGAACAATACAAAAAATCAATGAAACAAAGAGTTGGTTCTTTGAAAAAATCAACAAGATAGACAAACCACTAGCCAAATTAACCAAAAGGCAAAGAGAGAGCACCCAAATTCACAAAATCAGAAATGAAAAGGGAGACATAACAACAGACAATGAGGAAATCCAGAGAATCATCAGATCATACTTCAAAAACCTGTACTCCACAAAAATGGAAAACCAGGAAGAAATGGACAATTTTCTGGATAAATACCAAATACCAAAATTAAATCAAGACCAGATAAACCATTTAAATAGACCAATAACCCTAAAGAAATAGAAACAGTCATCAAAAGTCTCCCAACTAAAAAAAGCCCAGGACCAGATGGTTTCAGTGCAGAATTCTACCAGACTTTCAAAGTAGAACTAATACCAATCCTCTTCAAAGTGTTCCACACAATAGAAACAGAAGGAACACTACCAAACTCTTTTTATGAGGCTACAATTACCCTGATACCCAAACCACACAAAGATGCAACAAAGAAAGAGAACTACAGACCAATCTCCTCATGAACATTGATGCAAAAATACTCAACAAAATATTGGCAAACCGAATCCAAGAATACATCAAAACAATCATCCATCACGACCAAGTAGGATTCATCCCAGGATGCAAGGATGGTTCAACATACGGAAATCAGTCAATGTAATACACCATATAAACAAACTGAAAGAAAAAAACCACATGATCATCTCCCTAGATGCTGAAAAAGCCTTTGACAAAATCCAACACCCCTTCATGATAAAGGTCTTAGAAAGAATAGGAATACAAGGAACATTTCTAAACATAATAAAAGCAATTTATAGCAAGCCAACAGCAAACATCAAATTAAATGGAGAGAAACTCAAAGCGATACCACTAAATTCAGGAACAAGACAAGGCTGTCCACTCTCCCCATATTTATTCAATATAGTACTAGAAGTTCTAGCTAGAGCAATAAGACAACAAAAGGAGATCAAAGGATACAAATTGGCAAGGAAGAAGTCAAACTTTCACTATTTGCAGATGATATGATAGTATACATAAGTGACCCCAAAATCTCTACCAGGGAACTTCTACAGCTGATAAACTCCTTCAGTAAAGTGGCAGGATACAAGATCAACTCAAAAAAATCAGTAGCCCTCCTATACACAAATGATAAAAGGGCTGAGAAAGAAGTCAGAGAAACATCACCCTTTACAATAGCCACAAATAATATAAAATACCTTGGGATAACACTAACTAAACAAGTGAAAGACCTTTTTGATAAGAACTTTAAATCTCTAAAGAAAGAAATTGAAGAAGATATCAGAAAATGGAAGGATCTCCCATGCTCATGGTAGGTAGGATTAACATAGTAAAAATGGCAATCTTACCAAAAGCAATCTACAGATTCAATGCAATCCCATCAAAATCCCAACACAATTCTTCACAGACTTGGAAAGAAAAATACTCAACTTTATATGGAAAAACAAAAGACCCAGGATAGCTAAAAGAATCCTATATGATAAAGCAACCCTTGGAGGCATCACCATCCCGGACCTCAAACTCTACTATAGAGCCATAGTAATAAAAACAGCTTGGTACTGGTATAAAAACAGACATACGGACCAATGGAATCGAATTGAAGACCCTGACATTAATCCATGCACATATGAACACCTGGTTTTTGACAAAGGAGCCAAAACTATACAATGGAACAAAGAAAGTATCTTCAACAAATGGTGCTGGCATAACTGGATGTCAATATGTAAAAGATTACAAATAGATCCATATCTGTCACCATGCACAAAACTCAAGTCCAAGTGGATCAAAGACCTAAACATAAATCCAGTTACACTAAACTTAATAGAAAAGAAAATAGGAAGCACTCTTGAACGCATTGGCACTGGAGACCATTTCCTAAATAAAACACCGACAGCACAGACCCTGAGCACAACCATTAATAAATGGACCTCTCAAACTGAGAAGCTTTTGCAGGGCAAAAGACACAGTCAATAAGACAAAAAGACAGCCAACAGATTGGGAAAAGATCTTCACCAATCCCACATCTGACAGAGGATTGATCTCCACAATATATAAAGAACTCAAGAAACTAGACATCAAAGCACTGAACAGTCCAATTAAAAAATGGGCTAAAGAGCTAAACAGAGAATTCACAAAACAAGAACTACAAATGGCTGAAAGACATTTAAAGAAATGCTCAACATCCTTAATCATCAGAGAAATGCAAATCAAAACGACTCTGAGATACCACCTTACACCTGTTAGAATGGCTAAGATCAAAAACACCAATGACAACCAATGTTGGAGAGGATGTGGAGCAAAGGAACACTCCTCCACTGTTGGTGGAATGTAAACTTGTACAACCACTGTGGAAATCAGTATGGCGTTTCTCCGAAAATTAGGAATCGAACTACCTCAAGACCCAGCCATACCACTCTTGGGCATATACCCAAAGAATGCTGATACATACCATAAAGATACATGCTCATCTATGTTCATAGCAGCACTATTTGTAATAGCCAGAACCTGGAAACAGCCTAGATGCCCATCAACGGAAGAATGGATGAAAAAAATGTGGTACATATACACAATGGAGTACTACTCAGCAGAGAAAAACAATGAAAGCATGAAATTTGCAGGCAAATGGATGGAACTAGAAAAAATCATCCTGAGTGAGGTAACCCAAACCCAGAAAGACAGTTATGGTATGTACTCACTCATTGGTGGATTCTAGATATAAAATGAACAATCAGACCACAACCCATAGAACCATAAAGGCTATATATATATATAGCATGGAGGTCCCTAGGACGACTGTGGCTTATAATAAATTTCAGTTTTACTCAAAAAAAAAAAAAATAAAATAAAAAAATAAAAAAATAAAAAATAAACTATCAAGTGCCAAAAGGTTGGAGTGTGGGCCTGGGAGGAATAGGAAAGTGAGTGTGATTGAGATGAAATTCCCGAATAATAAAATATTGTATTGGAGAGAAAAAAGCTACTAAAAAGCAGCATAAACCTTTTGGAAAGAAAATATTAAATTTAAAATGCTAGAGGGGAAATAAATGGCCACTATATGATTCCAGTTATACAAAACTCTAGGTCATAGAATTCTTTGGAGAGGGGTGGCTTAGAGTACTATGTTAGTTCTTGAGAGTGAATTCTTACAAGCAGTCAGCCCTCCTTGTCACTCACACCGCTGGCCTTTCACACGGGCTTCCTCTGTGGTGTTGTAACTGGTTTAGCAGAAGCCACCATCAGATAAAGCTGCCTAGCTAGCCTCCAAAACTATAGGCCAAACTTTAAAACACAAAGCAAACCAGCTTCACATATTTTGTTATAATAACAAAAGTCACAGTGCCTTGTGCCTGTAATCCTAGCTACCTAGGAAACTGGGGCAAAAGGCTCACTTGAGCACTGGAGTTCAGGGCCAGTCTGGGAAGCATAGTAAAACCCATCTCGTCATAAATAAGTAAATTTCTAGGCAATGTAAACAAAGCTATAGTAAGATAAAGGTTATTACTGGCTGCCTGCCAGAGAAAGTCTGGAGAGGGACAAAAAGAAGTGATTCCAAAGGAGCGTGAAGATATATGAGAAAATATAGAGATAGTCATTATTGCAATTGTGGAGGCTTCATTTTACATGTCAATCCATTTAATTTATGTATATACACATAGCATGCCACTTATTATATTATAAAGATATAATGAAGCTGTAAAACATCCTAAGATAGGAAACTGCCACCTCTGAGGCAGCTCATCGCGTTTTCTGTCCAGCTTTGGCTCTCACTGTTCTGCAGCAGGGCGTGCCTTCCTTTTGTGGGAATGATTGGGACCACATGTCCAATGATATCCCTGGACCGGCTCATGTTTCAGTAGGACGGGCCGGCATTAACACTGTGTGTGATGACTAACATGTCAGACTCAGCACCACCAAGATTTCCTGGAAGCCTGATAGCACCAGGAAGAGAAGAGCCCGAACTGTGCCAGAACATTTTGTTCTCCGTTAACTGATCACACTGCCCAAGTGCCTGAGACTCGCGGTGGCTTTCTCACAGTGTCTTAGTCCATTCTCTGTTGTTATAACAGAGTACCTGAAGCTCGGGACTTTGTGTTTTAAAGTTTGGCATATAGTTCTGGAGGCTAGCTAGGCAGCTTTTTATCTGAAGACAGCTTCCGCTAAGCCAGTTAGGGAGGGGACCTATATGAAAGGGCAGCAGGGTGACCATGACAAAGGGGACTGAGTGCTTAGAACAATTCATTCTTAGAAACAAATCTGCTCTTTAAAGATCTACTCCTCTGAATACGATTATCCTCCACAAAATAGTTATCTGCCCACAAAACAAACAAACAAACAAAAACCTTGGCCCCCACGATGAAGGTGCATCCCAGGGAGACCTCTGTAGCCAAGGAGCCAGTGCATGTGCCCACAGGGCAGATTGATTCACTCACACCAAGGATCCCACTTGGAGAAGAGGGGCACTGCTGTTCCTAGAGGGAGGGCCTGTCTAGGGGGGCGCTGTGGCTGCATTTCATGCTGGTTTCATCTATTTCCGGTTCTCTGCCAGCAGCCCAGGCTGCTCTTGAACTTTCTGGGTAACGGAAATGATCCTGAACTCCTGGTCCATGTCCTAAGTGCTAGCATGTATTGAGCTGAGCCGTCCTTGGGGGAGTAAGCAGAGTGTTAAGGGGACCTCCTCAGGGTGAAAGGAATGGTGAACTAACGCGGTGGGGGTAGTGGGAATGAGCAACACAGAGGGTTAACTGTCACAGCTATTCTTGGTTGTCAACGTGACTATAGCTGGAATGGACTACAATCAGAAATGGACGGCACACTTGTGATTTAGATCTTGAGACGGGAAGGCAACACACTTTTTTTTTTTATATGCCAAATGCCGTTTATTGGAGGAGGGAAGAGGTCTTAAATACAGGCTGACAGCACAATGGGAGAACCCCAGAGGGCAGAAGTTCGCTACCGATGTTTTACAATCTTGCATCTAAGCTGTTAACGCCCATTATGCAGGGTAACACACTTTTGATCTGGGTCTTGAGCCTGGAAGACACAGACTTTTGATCTGGATCTTGAGGGGACAACACGGGCTTTTAATCCAGATCTTGAGGCAGGAGAGCACACTTTTAATCTGGGACACCTTCTGCTGGAAGCCTATCTAAGGACAATGGAAGAAGGAAGGTTCATTCATTCTTTGCCTGCTGGTCTTTGCCTTGCCAGCACATCCAATTTTTTGGACTTTCCATTCACAGCTAGCCATGGTTGGACTGGAGCCTGTAAGTCATTGAGAGAGAGAGAGAGAAGAGAGAGAGAGAGAGAGAGAGAGAGAGAGAGAGAGAGAGAGAGATTCATTCCGTAAGTTCTGTGACTCTAGAGAACCCTGACTAATTAAGGATCATTTCCCACAACCATGAAAAGTGGATAGGGAAGAAGGTTTATGGATCCTATGACTATCTTGCTATGCTAAGCTCTACAGTGGTGGGAATCCATCGGGAACTATTGGTAGGTTAGGCCCAGCCCATAGGAGCTTGGAAGAGGAAAGTGGGAGAAAGGGGCTAGATAGACAAGAGCACGGCACTGCTGGAGAGAAGTTGATGGGAAGAGGCTGGCAGAAGCAGAGATGCTATGATGTGATTTAGAAGTGCAGCCCTGTCCCTAGTTGCTTAGCAACCGCTGTTGAGCAAGTGGTTGCTAAACAATATAGGGCCATCTAGACAATTGGGATAAAGACCTTAGAGTGCGTGGGCACTGATCAGAACATCACAGGATATTGTTAGTTCTGACAACAGCCACTAGGCCTGTTACTTATATTGTCTCACCACCTAATTGCTTTTGTCACACACAAAAAATAGCATGACAATGATGCATAAGATCTGGAAAACTGAGGATGAGGCTACCACAGGATCGTATCATCAAGCAAGATGAAAATTACCATCTCCATTCTTCCCATCCCAGGATTCCTCTATGGAAATACATTTTACATTTTCTTGTCATTTTAGTACATGTGATCTTAAATCATTTAATTCTTGTTTAGATAATCACAAAAACCTGTTTGATCTCAAGATAATCCTCTCTGGCAACTACATCAATCCACCCAGCCCCTGTGCATACTAGGCAAACAGTCTGCCACTGAGCAGCAAGCACCCAATCTCAAATGCAGCGTCACTTTATTAACTATTCTCCTTTTGTTTTGAAAATGGGTTTACTTTTGATTTCTTGCATATCCTTTTGCAAAAAGCCTGCCTTGGGGGCTGTAAGATTAAAAAGGGCCAAGGAAAAACACCCAGACCCTGACTTGACCCTAGGACCGGGGCTTGAAATCACACCAATCCCTGGGCTTGCCCCAGAGTCAGACTACAAAATTCCACCAATCCATAAGCATAGAATCCCACCAATCCCTGAGGCCCCTGAGGTGGAAATGCCACCAAGCCCTGAGCTTGCCTCAGAATCAGACCACAAAAATCCACCAAGCCCAAGCCACCCTGGAAAGCTCTGCCAACCCCCAAGACATCCTATATAAGGTTAGTACCCTGTTCAGTTTGCTGCTGTTTCTCACCCAAGGCAGCCACCCTCCTGGTTTCTTCCTTCCCAATAAGTCTCTTGAGTGAGGTGTGTTGTGTGGTGTGACATTTTTGTGGAAGTGGAGCCCAGCTGTAACAACTGCAACTCTTTTGCAGGGGAAACTTTCCCCTAGTGGAGCAGAGCTGGAATACTTCTCCAGAGCAGAGTGGAGCAGAGCTGGAATAACTTCGCTGGGGAAACCCTCCCCTGCTGGAGCAGAGTTGTTACACTTGCACTGGGGAATCCTTTCCCTGGAGCAAGATGGTAAACTGCTATGCTTATGGTGACTTTGTGGTATTCCTCGGCTCCCACCTGCCAGGATACCTTTCCATCCAAGCTGCAATGCTTACAGGGTCACAGCAATTGCATCAAAAGACATGAATATTCTATGATTGTTATACTTTGCCAAATTGCTTCTGCCCCACCTGCAGGGCTTCAACGGGTTCTCGACCACCCTAAGGAGGGATTTTAGGGACAGGAGATACAAAGGAAAAAAGACACCAAGTCTGGATTCTGATCAAGGTGCCACTTTATTTCCTTTCAGAAAGGTTTATATAGTTCCACAGTGTGGGGGGAGCAAGAAGCTGTCATCTGCATAAGGTGGGGCAAGCTAACAGGATGTTTGTATAGGATGTTTACAGGGTGAGAGGGTCAAGGGCTCTGACTCAATGTCCTGTTGCTAGGCAACCTGACTGTAAGATGATCTAGTTCCCCGTCTTATTGGGGGTCTGTATTTTTCCACTAACTAGAGATTCTGTCCTTGTCCCTGGCATCTCCCCCTTCTTAGTAATAATCTAAGGGCCAACATAAACCAGGTTCAAATGGTCTAAAAGGAGGGCTCTGAAAGAGGCTTTGCATGGGGGATTACAGAGGCCCTATCCCTCTAAGGGTTGTGAAAAGGTCTGAGAGGGAATGTCTCTCCAGACTCAAGCACCACAGGCATCCCCATAGTGCGGGAATCAATGGACCGTGCAGTTTTTTGAGGGAGCGGAAATGAATAAGCGCAAGGCTGCTACTGCACAACCGCTTTGCAACAGGGCATATAATCCAGGCTCTCGGGATTTGGGGTACCATGGTCCCCAGCCTGTGCAGTCCCAGCTGCACTCCAATCATGCCTTAAGTGAGCCCTTTTCCCACACACAGATGCAGCCTCCCCCGAGTGAAGGGGTCTATGTGGGGCATCTCTCCTCGGGGGAAATTTTAACCCAGGAGTCCTGCATATCAAAGCAGTGGTAATGAACCTGGATCTGCCTGGCTGGCAGGTCTGTTATTTGGCTTCGGATGAACCGAGTGAGTCAGGAAAGTACCCAAAGGCAAGGACCAGGTGCAGGCCTACAAACAGGTCCTAGGAGGGAGGAAAGAAGGGTCGTTAGCCAAGGGGAGTTTGAAAACTAACTCTAGAACCACCCAAGCTCTTGTTCTCCTTTTCTTTTTCTCTTTTTCTAGTCCTTTTCTAACCTTTACTATACTATCTCTGACTACCCCGGTGTGGTCTGTAAAGAAGCAACATTTCTCTTTGAGCACAGTGCAAAGGCCACCCTGTTGTAAAAAGAGGAGATCCAGGCCTCTCCTGTTCTGTAAAACTATCTCAGCTAGGGAGGAAAGGGATAACTCGAGGGCAGAAATTGCCTGTTTAAATTGAGCAATATCCTCATCTATGGACAGGTGAAGCTCAGAGTAATGTTGGTTGGACAGGACCAGAGAGGCAATTCCTGTGCCTGTTTCTGCTGCTCCAACCCCCAGAAGGACTGCTAAGGTGATGGCAGTGACAGGCTCCTGTCAAGGCAGTCGTCTCAGCGCGGCTTCTCTTCATAAAGATCTAGGAACTGATCTGAGGAATAATAGGTTAGTCTAGGTGGAAGGGACCTAAGTGTCCTGAGTGGCATCTCTGGTGCTACCCTGTTTGCTGTGCTACCTGCCAGTTACAGGATGTGTCAAGCTGGCCCAACATGGCTATGACCACCTGTGACACCAAGGCCAGCAAGTCCAACAAGCCTTTCTGACACTTTGGATGAAAAATTCAGCACTGCCCTTGGAAACATGAGCCCTACTGTCAGACTGGATTTGTGACAAGCAGTGTCCCTGCTCAGCCCAGAACATGATTGACTATGGGACTTGTATACTGTGTGAAAGGTCTCAAACACAGTTTGCTGTAAAGTTCCCGCTGTCCCCCCACAGGAACTCTGAGTAGAGTGATAACAGAGCTAAAGGGCTGGTGGGGGTTGTTGTGAATGAGGACAATAGCCTGGATTGCTTGCCGGAGGGACAGCATTTAAAACAGAAGAAGTTTCCTCAGGAGAGGGGCAGATCAGGTATATTTACAGCTCTAACCAGGCCTTCCGGCAACCATTTGGGAGCAGAATGTATCTCTTTTATGGCACCATTAACAGGATTTAGTCTTTCTGTAATGATCAGCAATGGTATTAATGCTGAATGTTTTCTTACCTCACATCATGAGAATCAAAGGCTGCTATCCCCCCGCCCAGGCTCCTCCCCCTGCCAGCCCCTTTGACGTTTTCACCATGAATGACAGAGCCAGCAGGGGCCAAGGTGAAAAGGCTCTCCCCTCCCCCCTCCACGGTCCCACAAGCTCCCCTCCCCCCAGTGCCATTAAGACCCGACCCTCCACAACAGCAAGCATCTGGCCCCGCCAGCACCCCAGTCCCAGGAACCACCTCCAAGGCCGGCTCCATCCCCCACCCCCATAAAGACAAACCATCGCCAACATCTCCTACTTTTTGAGATCCTTTACCATCATTACCTCCAGACTGGCCTTACTCTGTTGGAGCAGAAACAGGATCTTAGAGACGGCCCCGTCCTGCACACCAGGCGACTGCCCATCCAGAGACAAAATGTCCCCGTCCCCTCTAGCCACCCGGGGGACTCATGGTTTCCTCGGCAAATCCTGAAAGCACCAGTAGCTACCCCAAGCCCTAATTCCTGGCAGGCAGGGTTTGTGTTTTCAAAGACCAAGTGTTTAACCACGGTACTTTTGTTTTTGTCCAGCCCGAACAGTCCCTCGGCAGCCGGAAGGGAATTTTGCCTTTGTTACATTTGTATCATAGGGGAAGTTGCCGAGAAGTTTCTTTAGCGTCCAAGTTTTTGAGGACTGCTGTTCAAGTGAAGTAGTGGGAGTGGAGAAGGAACAAAGAAATCTGCAATTGGTTTGATCAATTAATTGTAAACATCACTACCCTCGGACCAACCCTCTAGGGAGGCCTCTTCGGCAGGGTCTAGAGGGAAGTTAGAGGTAAAATTGTTAACAGAGGGATAAAGATGGGCAGGAGCGGACTCCTGAGGATTGTTAGGTTTAAAAGTCATGATCGTCCCCTCTTCCATAGAGCGCAGGTCGTGATCCTAGGGACAGACCGAAGGTGCTTGAGAAAGTGCTTGGGGGATCTTAGGGCAGGTAAAGGGGGAGTGAAAGGCTTCTTTGAAGATTTTTTTCTCCTATATTAATAAGCTCTTGCATGTCAGGGAAATGTTTATAGACCCTAAGAATGTCATTAATAAAAAAAATAATAATAATAAAAAGGCTTTAAGGTCTTTTTTCTTTACCCTAGTTCCTTGTATCTTGAGGGGCTCATTTAGGCCAGAAATGAATAAATCTCATGACGACGTTGCCTGTCCCATGGCTTGTCACTTTCTTACCTGCGTCATCTCCGCTCTCCTCCGGGATCTCGTCCTGAACCGGGCAATTTCAGGGGGATCCAACAACTTCACCAAGGCCTTGGTCTTCCTCCGGGAGATGATGTTCCGAACCTTAAGGGGTGGTTTCATCCACTTGGGCGCCAGTTGCCCCACTTGCAGGGCTTCAACGGGTTCTCGACCACCCTAAGGAGGGATTTTAGGGACAGGAGATACAAAGGAAAAGACACCAAGTCTGGATTCTGATCAAGGTGCCACTTTATTTCCTTTCAGAAAGGTTTATATAGTTCCACAGTGTGGGGGGAGCAAGAAGCTGTCATCTGCATAAGGTGGGGCAAGCTAACAGGATGTTTGTATAGGATGTTTACAGGGTGAGAGGGTCAAGGGCTCTGACTCAATGTCCTGTTGCTAGGCAACCTGACTGTAAGATGATCTAGTTCCCCGTCTTATTGGGGGGTCTGTATTTTTCCACTAACTAGAGATTCTGTCCTTGTCCCTGACAGCTTCCATCACAGGTGGTGGCAGTTTTCTCAGGACAAAGAAATGCATTGATCTTAACACACTGGCTATGGTACTGTCATCTCTTGTTACCTAGGTAACAGATCATCTGAACAAGCAGTTGGCCTAGGTCACATAGCACCAACCTGGGTAACAGATCATTTGAACAAGCAGTTGGCCTAGGTCACATAGCACCAACCCTGAGTTCTAGGAGCTATGGTGGTATTTTATTTGTACTGAAATGTGATTTTAATTGTATGTTAATAAATAAAGTTGCCCGGGGGTCAGAGCTATTAGAGCCATAGCAAGAGCGTGGCAGTGGTGGCGCACACCTTTTATCCCAGCACATGGTAGACAGAGCTAGGTAAGTCTCTGTGTGTTCAGGGATACAGCCAGCATTGGAGACACACGCCTTTAAGACCTGGAGGGCTGTACTTACAGGCAGTGACGAGGCAGTCACAGATTTGGGGTTACAACCAATGAGAAGGCAGAACAGAAAGACTATATCAAGACAAACACACAGGAAGTAGCTCTCTTTCGGAGAGGTAGGACCACCGCAGGAGGAAGGTGTAGCGGTAACGCCCGCATTACCGATACCCGTTCACCATGTCCAAGCGAAGGGCTGCGGATTAAAAATAGAGACAAGAGACAGCGAGTCATTCGCCATGGCTGAATGCCGAATGCCGTTTATTGAAAGAGGGAAGAAACCTTAAATACAGGCTTACAACACAAATGAAGGAATCCCCGGAGGGCAGAAGTTCACTACCAATGGTCTACATTCCAGACCCAATGTTCTACATTCTTGAATCTAAGTTGTTAACACCCAATATGCAGGATACACAAACAAGGAACTTCCCTTAAGCATTCGGAAGGGTGGATACCGGCAGGGAATCTGAATAGGGAGGGCATCTGGTAAAGGTCAGCAAGCAAGGCGGCAGCCACTCACAGTCGGGGGCCAGGGCCCATGGCGCCCACAGGTCCCCCCTTTTTATTAAATGAGCTCCTGACTTAGGTTGCGTGGGACGTCAGCAGACCACCTTACCCGTCATAGAGACACCTGCCCAGGCCACACAAGTGCTCTGTCTTAGGTTGATGGCCGCCCCCCAAGCATTACCCGTCTCTGAATACTCATTATCATACAGACTCAACCACGTGAGCTGTAGAGTGACTGCTGCCAAAGATCTCCAAGTGGCACTGGGCTTGCAATCTGTGTGACACAGAAAAGACCAACAGAAGTCCTAACCCACCCATAGCCAGGAGGCTAAAGGCAATTGAACCATTCCCTTCTTAAACGAGCCTTACTGCAAATTGGAGTCCTGTAAGGTGGTATCCCATAAGCAAATGGAACTTGAGTTTTAATAATTTTCAACTTTCAAAGCCAATTTTAATGTATAATAGTGGAATTAAATTTATCATGCCCAATAAGAAGAAAGATTAACTAACTGTGGTAGCTACTTTTGCTGCCAGGGTCTCCATTGTGCTAGCTGTAGTAACCAATTATGAAATAGCAATCCCAGAAACAATAGCAGCAGTGGCCACCACTGCTATAACAGCAACAATGGCAACAGCAATGTCAGAGTCTCTTCTGGAGCGTGTGAGCATCATCTGTGTCTAGCTGCCATGGTCCACTGGCATGGACACGGCTCCAGGAACACGAACCACCACGGCCCATTTTTCTTGATCCCAGCACTACTTAGGCTGGCAGGTCTGCAAGAGAACAACTGAGAAACATAAAGAAAACAGAAAACAAAAACAGCAAACAAGGAGCAGAACTAATGGCCTCAATAATGGCTACATTCAGGCTCACAAATTTTGAGGTATCTTCAAAAAGGCTAGATGAATTTCAGGAGGCAAATAAATGTTGCACAGAGCCATTCCTGAAAAGTAGGTACTACACCAGCTTGAGGGGGGTTGCAAAATGCGAAAAAGGCTTAGCTGGCATGCTACTGTTAGCAAATGAAGTTCATTGACCTTCAGAGTTATCCTTAATCTCCAAGGTGTGATACATTCTCAACGTTTTAGAAAAAAGTTACCATACATTACCTTCTGAAGAATCCAACCACATAGCTACAGTTCCTAGGCTTACAATAATGTTTGCCAAGGCTGGCCGTATTGGGCTCTCAATCCCCATTGGCATCAGAAGGGGAGAGTTTTTTACGAAGGCCCAATAGGTCTCTGCCATGTTGGGATTCAGCAGCAGCCACAGGGCGCACACAGCGTTCAGGAACCCAAAGAGGAACTTCATTGTCCTGCGGAAAGACACAAACAGATCCCCAGGCCCACACCAACACCGGATCGGGTCCCCTCCAAGTGCCAGTAGAAAGATCTTTCCATCACACCAGAGGATGATTTGCAACAGGAGCCCTCCAGTGCTTATCTGCAGCAGATACTCCAGCAGAATCCACCGATAAAAAATTTAAAATATATAAAACAAGGGAAAGAATAGAATGTGGAGAGGAGAGATGAGCCCCTAGCTTCCCCCTTTTTACTTTAGCAAAATATGTTTATAAGGTATGGTGGCAGTGTTCTACTATGGCCTGTCCTCGAGGATTATAAGGAATACCAGTCTTATTAACAATAGAAAAATCTTGGCAGAATTTTGAAAATCCCGTACTATTGTAGGCGGGACCATTATCAGTCTTTATGTATTTTGGCACTCCCATGTAAGCAAAAGCATAAAGACAATGATTCTTTACATCCTTAACCTTTTCCCCTGAATGGACAGAAGCAAAAATTAGAGAAGAATATGTATCAATAGACACATGGACATATTGTAATTTTCCAAAGGAAGGCACGTGTGTGACGTCCATCTGCCACTCATGATTAGGTAAAAGTCCTCGAGGATTAACTCCCAAATGAGGAACAGGTAAAAATTCCACACAAATAGGGCATGATTTAACTATCTGGATGGCTTGTTCCCGGGTTATGTCTGTATGATAACGGAGAGATCCAGCATTAAGATGATAACGTTGATGCAACTGAGTAGCCTTATCAAAGGCAGAACAGACTAATGTGACAGCCATACGAGTAATGGCGTCAGCCCTCTGATTACCTTCACTTAGAGGTCCAGGCAATTGAGTATGAGCTCTAATATGGCCCACATAAAGGTTATGTGTGCGGGACCATATAAGTCCTTGCACTTGCAATAAGTATTCATGAATGGAAGAAATGGATGGTATGTAGGCTGTTGTTTCCAAAGGCATAATGGCATGTGCCACATATTGACTATTGGTATAAATATTTACACTCTCATCAGAAAACATCTGTAAAGCAAGCAACAGCGCCTGTACCTCTGCTACCTGGGCAGAAGTGTCCTGGACTTTTATTCTCTTTACTATGTTACCAGAAACCACCACAGCAAAACCACGTGAAGTGCCATCAGTAAATACCACATGGGCCTGAGGAATAGGACTCATTTGTACTATCTTGGGAAATATAACAGGATGCAATTTAAAAAATTGACACATATCATTGGAGGGGTAGTGAGTATCAAACCGACCCTGCATGGAGCATGTCAATATGGCCCAATAATTATCATTAGCTTGCAACCATGCTACTTGAGACTGGGTGTATGGGGTCACCACAGTATCTGGCTCCTTACCAAAAGTTTGAACACTGATCTTGATTCCCTTAAATATAATCTGAGCGACAGCCTGTGGATAAGGAGTGATGATTTTTGCTGGAGAAGCTGGGAAATGTACCCATAAAATAGGACCTGTTTGCCAAAACACTCCAGTAGGTGAATGAGTAAAACAAAATATCAAATACAATAAGGGAGAATTAAGATCTATATACTGCACGTGAGCCTGTTCCAGGGCCTCTTGCACACGTTGTAGGGCTACACGTCCTTCAGCTGTTAATTTACGGGGAGATGAAGGGTCAGGGTCGCCCTTTAAGACATCATACAAGGGGTGAAGCTGATCTGTTGGAATTTTTAAAGTGGACTGAAGCCATTGAATATCTCCCAGAAAGGTTTGGAAATCATTAAGTGTGCGTAGCTGATCCATACGCAGAGTAATCTTTTGTGGGCGTATGCCCATGTGTAACAATTCATGACCTAAATAATGATCGGGAAAAGATACCTGTACCTTTTCTAGGGCTATCTGTAGATTAGCCAGGCTAAGAACCTCTTGTAAATTAGAAAAGGCATCAAAAACAAGTTTTTTATCTTTAGCAGCCATAAAATATAAGTCAACCACAATTAAATGCCAATGTTTAGGAATTGCCACAGGGGCAGGCAAGCCAGGCTGTGTTGCTCCCATGAGAAGCATGGTTTTATTTACAGCTCTAAGATCCTGTAATAGCCTCCATTTTCCTGATTTTTTTTTTAATAACAAATATAGGTGAGTTCCAAAGTGAAGTGGAAGGAATGATATGTCCAGCATCTAACTGCTCCTTAACCAATGCATACGCAGCCTCCAATTTTTCCTTAGTAAGGGGCCACTGCTCCACCCATACAGGGTCATCACTTTTCCAAGTGATTTTTATCGGTTGTATTATTGAAGGCTGCTATGCAGTGACCCCTATGGAAAAGACCCTAATTCTCTAGTATTCCCAGGACCCCTAGTGACACAGTTTTTGTCTGCCGCAGGGAGCGGGTCTCCTTGTAACATTTTCTCTAAGCCTTTGTCCGGGCAGTAGCCCTGACTCTTCAGCATCTGTTGTACAGGCTGTGTAGTAAGTACCGCTCCCATGCCATCTAACACATCCCGTCCCCACAAGTTCACTGGAATGTCAGGTAGCACAAATGGTTGAAAAGTTCCTGCATGACCTTCCTCATCCTTCCAATTTAAAAGTAGCCTGCTCTGCAATGGCGTCTGAGCTGTGCCAATACCTTGTAGGTGAGAGGTAGAATTTTTAAGGGGCCAATTGGGATCTCAGGATTCTTGTGAAATTATAGATATACCCAGCACCAGAATCCAATAATCTTCCAATCTCAATCCCATATAATTTTATTTTTAATTTAGGCTGTTTATCATTGATAACTGTTGTCAAAACACCTTTTTTCCTGTACTTCCAAAGCCTCCAGTTCTATATATCGGCACCATTTTGAATTTAAAATATGAAAGCAATAATAATTGAGCAATTCTATCACCAGCTTCTGGTTTCATGGTCCTTTTTACATATGCCAATTATAAAAGCATTAAATACAATCTCTATAGGATTTGAAGAGGTAACTTTAGGTAATACTCTTGAGTATTTTATAAAATCTTAAAAAGAGGGTTCTTTTTTATAGATTTCAAGTAACACATTAACACAAATAGCCAATTATTAACAACGTGGACCAAACAATTTACCTGCATTTTATTTACTGTAAAAATAATTTTGTAGCCTTTTCATCAGTAAGAGATTATCATTTATGGGTTTATCTTAGCAACGTTATTTAATAAGCTAATAACCCAATTCATTTCAGGTGTTATATTTTTATAGAATTAAACCAAGAATTCCTAGAAAGCAACTTAAATTGCAGAGCCAAATTTTCAGTAATGATCAACAGACAAGAGCACACCAAATATATAGTTCAAAATTATGAATTTTGTTCCTCTAGTTTATCTACAATGAGGATCCAAACATTTATCAAGACAATCAAAAGAACAGAAAATCCTTTATTCAAACAGCATTGACTTAGCATTCAATGTCCTGACCAAAACCATTTTTCACCAGAAGTTAGGCCCAGTTTAAACTTTTAGTGCTAGTCCCTTCCAGGCCCCAGCTCATTGGCTCTGTCCAGTGCTCAGGCTCTATTGCCAGCGCCTGCCTGGGCCACGTTCCATCACGGCTCTGCCTCCCACCAGCGTGTACCTGTCTGCCCGCTGCTTTGGGCCATCTTGCATGCGCTGCACACGCCTTTGTCCGCCACTGCCACTGGGTGTGCGCCCCGCACACACAAACTCACATTTAAACTTCCTACTCCCATGAAGGGACTACCTAATAACGAGTTATTCCCAGTATAAGAGAAAAACATTTCCCACGAAGGGATCCTAAATATTGAATTACTCCCACTCTGAGGGAAAAAATAAAAAAAACATTTGAACCAAAATTAAGCAAACAGACAGCAAAACTTTAAGTTCTGGGCTCGCTTGCTGTTCAGCCAGCAGCAATGAGGCCTACCTGCCGATTCTTTGTAATTCAGATGCTGCCACTCTGTACTGGTGGGAAGAAAGAGCTCAGAGTTTCAGCTATCCTGAAAACTCTACAGTTGGAAAAAGTCTTTTCTTCCTCCATTACCACGGGAAGAGGCTTCTCTCTTTCCTTCATCCTTCCTCTACAGGGCCCCAATCTTTAGGCCTAGTTTCAAAAATTTTTCCCCTTTTTACCGGGAAAATTCTCTTTTCTTGATTAAAACTTTTTCTCCCTTTTCTAACGGGAAATTTCCTTTCCTTCCCTCTCTTAATTGGAAGATTTCCTTTTTCATTTAAAATCTTTAGCTGTCTTGCCCTTACTTAACTTTGGTGCCTTCCTGCTTCAACAGTCCAATTAACTGACTGTGAGCTAGCTGCACCCATTTCAATTCACTCTTACCTTTAAAATGCCGGCCGGCCTTCCAAGAGTGTCCGTCAGCTCGGTCCTTCTTTCTCAGATCTCGGTAGGAACCTCCATTTGTAGCGGTAACGCCCGCATTACCGATACCCGTTCACCATGTCCGAACGAAGGGCTGAGGATTAAAAATAGAGACAAGAGACAGCGAGTCATTCGCCATGGCTGAATGCCGAATGCCGTTTATTGAAAGAGGGAAGAAACCTTAAATACAGGCTTACAACACAAATGAAGGAACCCCCGGAGGGCAGAAGTTCACTACCAATGGTCTACATTCCAGACCCAATGTTCTACATTCTTGAATCTAAGTTGTTAACACCCAATATGCAGGATACACAAACAAGGAACTTCCCTTAAGCATTCGGAAGGGTGGATACCGGCAGGGACTCTGAATAGGGAGGACATCTGGTAAAGGTCAGCAAGCAAGGCGGCAGCCACTCACAGTCGGGGGCCAGGCCCATGGCGCCCACAGGAAGGGTAAGGTTTTAGCTCTGAGCTCTGACCTCTTGGCTTTCTCTTTTACATTGGTTCTGTGTTTCTTATTTAATAAGACGGTTGGTTACATCTACAAGGAGCCAGTCAAGACTCTCTGTTTTAGAATATCATCACAGATAATTCTGTTACTGAACTCAAAATCTACTGGTTTATTTACCAGTCCGTGGGCTATAGCACATTTCTTCACTCACCCATTTTTTTTTGCCGGGGGGGGGGGGGTTGTTTTTTTGAGACCAGTTTTTCTGTGTAACAGACCTGGCTGTCCTGGAACTAGCTCTGTAGACGAGGCTGGCCTAGAACTCCCAGAGATCCACCTGCCTCTGCCTCCTGAGTGATGGGATTAAAGGTGTGCACCACCACCACCCGGTTTCACTCACCCATTTTGAAAGCATGTTTGTGTTAAAAGATAGAAAAGTACTTCCAGCCAGATATGGTGGCTCACAGTGTAATCTCAACATGCAGGAAGCTGAGGCAAGAGGATAACCCATGCATTTGAGGGTACTCTGGGCTACACAGTGAGTTTCAGGCCAGTTTAAGATACAAAGTGAGATCCTGTCCAAAAAAGAAAAAAAAAAAAGTTGGAGAGATGGCTCAGTGGTAAAGAGTTTCACTCTTCCAAATAACAGAGATCGGTTCCTAGCACCCACTTTGGGTACCTCAAAGCCTGTAACTCCAGCTCCAGGGGATCTGGCACCCTCATCTGAGCTCCCTGGGTACCCACACACACAGCACCTCATATATACATGATACCCATATATACATTAAAATCATAAAAATAAATCTAAAAATAAAGATGCCCTCTTCTGACACCCACAGACACCTGCACACACATGCTCACATATACATACATACATACATACATACATGCACATAAATAAAATAAAGTCCTTTTTAAATTTATTTTAAGAAGAGGAAACTGGAAAGATGGTTCACCAATTAAGAGCATTCTCTGCTCTTCCAGAGCACCCAGGTCTAATTCCTAGCACCCACATGGTGGCTCACAATCCTCCCTTAACTCCAGCTGTGGGGAATCTGACACCCTCTCTGGCCTCTGCAGGCTCCATGCACACACGGTACACAGACGTACACTCAGACTCCATGCACACATAGTACACAGACATATACTCAGACAAAACACCCACACACATAAAATTCAAAAATGATTTTTAAAAAGAAAACTGTATAAGGTTATAACACAGTTCAGCATTTAGAACATTCCTGTTACTAGAAAGTTACCTGGAGCCTGTTTACAGCTAGCATTTTTTTTTTTTAAGATTTATTTATTTATTATACAACATGTATGACTGCAGGCCAGAAGAGGGCACCAGATCTCATTACAGATGGTTGTGAGCCATCATGTGGTTGCTGGGAATTGAACTCAGGGCCTCTGGAAGAGCTGTCAGTGCTCTTAACCTCTGAGCCATCTCTCTAGCCCCCTACAGCTAGCATTTTTATGTCCCCCTTAGCCACAAGCAATAAATGTCTTTTCTATCTCTATAAAGTTGTCTTTTCTAGACATTTCATATTTATTCTACCACCTATGGCCTCTTTCACCCAGCTTTTCTTTTTCACTTAGCATGCTTTTAGACCCATCCTGGTTAGTACCAGTAGCTCGCTCCTTTGCATGGCCAAGGAGCATTCTAGTTGTACAGATAAACCTCATCCATTCGCCATTTGATGGAGATTTGAATTATTCTTAATTCCAGCTATTACCAATAACATTGCTATAGATGTGTATACATTAGTCTTCCATGTAGAGCTGTCATTTTTCTTAGGTAGAATCTAGGAGTGGAATTACTGGGTCCGATCTTTTTTTTATTTCTATTTTTCTCTCATTAAAAATAGATTTTTTTCATACAATATATTCTAATATGGTTTCTCCTCTCCCAACTCCTCCAAGATCCATCTGAACCCACACCTTTCCTATCTCTCATTAGAAAACAACAGGCACTGAACCAGAGGTGAGTACCCGGGCCCAGCCTGGACCCCATCCCTGGGCACCAGCAACTCCTGGGAAGACCTGCCCATCTTGGCCCCAGGTTCTGGCCACCAGGCAGGTTCCCTTCTAGCCCCACCGGGAAGGATCCCCTTCTCCAAGCCCCCCCCCCACCGGCTGCCCCTGCAATCTCCATGCCCTGCCCCCATGCCCATCTGCCTGAGACCCCAGCCACTTCCTGAGACTTAGAGACCGGCCCCCAGCTCCCATCCTGCCCCCACCACTTCCCTTCTGGACCAGAGATGAGTATCTGGGCCCAACCCAGACCCCATCCCTGGGCACCAGCCACTCCTGGGAAGACCTGCCCAACTTGGCCCCAGGTTCTGGCCACCGGACAGGTCCCCTTCTAGCCCCACCGGGAAGGATCCCCTTCTCCAAGCCCCCTGGCAGCCCATGGCCATCTGCTGGAGACCCCAGCCACTTCCTGGTACTTAGAGACTGGCCCCCAGCTCCCATCCTGCCCTGCACTTCCCATCTGGACCAGAGAGGGCTCCCATCCTGCCCTGGACTTCCCTTCTGGACAAGAGCTCACATCCTGACCTGGACTTCCCTTCTGGACAAGAGTGCACATCCTACCCCGGACTTCCTGTCTGGACAAAAGCTCCCATCCTGCCCCAGACTGCCCATCCAGATAAGAGCTTCCATCCTGCCCCGGAGTTCCCATTTAGACAAGAGAGCTCCCATCTGGACAAGAGAGAGAGACTTCCTGAATCTGTCAGCCCTGTCTGAACCAAGTGCACTGATAAGACCAAGAACGAACCACAAGGAGATGGGCAGACGTCAAGGCAGAAGTACATACAACAAAATGAAAAGCAATACAGCATCACCAGACATAGCCCACCTCCAACATCTAAACCTGAACATCAAAAATTGGAAGAAGCAGAAGAAAACAGCCTTATGAATAACATCATGAAGAAGATAGAGGCTTGTGTAGAGGAAAAGACAAAAAAAAAAAAAAATGGGAAGAACGCTATAAACAACTAGAGGAAAGGGCAAACAAATTAGAAGAAAACAATAAAGTCCTGGAAGAAAACAATAAAGTCCTGGAAGAAAACAATAAAGTACTGAAAGAAAATCATGAAAAAGCAATGAAGCAAATAAAGGAAACAGTCCAAGACCTGAAAAGGGAAATTGAAAAAATGAAGAAGACACAAACAGAGGGAATGCTGGAAATAGAAAATCTGAGTAAAAGATCGGGAACTTCAGATGCAAGTATAACCAACAGAATGCAAGAGATGGAAGAGAGGATCTCTGGCATTGAAGATACAGTAGAAGAAATAGTTTCATCAGTCAAAGAAAACACTAAAGCCAACAAAGTCATGAACCAAAATGCCAAGAAATTTGGGACACCGTGAAAAGACCAAGCCTACGAATTATAGGGATAGAAGAAGGTGAAGAATACCAACTCAAAGGCACAGAAAATATATTCAACAAAATCATAAGAAAACTTTCCCAACTTAAAGAAGGAAATACCTATGAAGATACAAGAAGCCTATAGAACACCAAACAGACTAGACCCCCCAAAAAAAGTCCCCTCGACATATAATAATTAAACAACTAAATGTACAGAATAAAGAAAGAATATTAAGAGCAGCAAAGGAAAAAGGCCAAGTGACCTATAAAGGCAAACCCATCAGAAAACACCTGATTTCTCAATGGAGACTTTGAAAGCCAGAAGGACCTGGACAGATGTAATGCAGACACTAAGAGACCATGGATGTCAGCCCAGACTAATATACCCAGCAAAACTTTCAATCATCATAGACGGAATGAACAAGACATTCCAAGACAAAGTCAGATTTAAACAATACTTATCCACAAACCCATCCCTACAGAAAGCACTAGAAGGAAAATCGAACCGAAGGAAGTCAGATACACACTCGAAAACACAGGCAATAGATAAAGCCACAGCAGTAAACCCCAAAGAAGAGAAGTACACACAAGCTACCACCAAAAATAACAGGGATGAACAATTACTGGTCATTAATATCCCTTAATATCAATGGACTTAACTCACCTATAAAAAGACATAGGCTTACAGAATTGATACGAAAGCAGGACCCATCTTTCTGCTGCATACAAGAAACACATCTCAAATTCAAAGACAGACACTACTAAGAATAAAAGGCTGGGAAAAGACTTTCCAATCAAATGGTCTTAAGAAACAAGCGGGTGTAGCCATCCTGGATCG
>NC_051086.1:54157841-54345572 GCF_004664715.2 Peromyscus leucopus
TGTCCTGCCCTGAATGCCTGGTGGAGCTGTAGCTGTATAGATAAAATTTTGTCTTAAGACTAATAAAGCTAACAGACATAAGAGCTAGTGTATGTAGACTTTTTCTCTCAGATACCCCATACCAGACATAGCATCTTCCCTGGACTCTGGGCAATCATAGTTCTATGTCCTTGGGTGTCTGAGAATGTCTCAGATGAGATACTTTTGTCTGGACACTTAACACTGACCAAATGCCTGCCAATGAAGGAAATTTCCGGAAAGCAGACCTCTAAGTTTACATTGGAGAAAGGAACAAAAACCTGGTTGTGGGAAACAGATTTTGACTGTGTGACTGTTTTCACATATAGCTGGGGAATGTTATCCAAATACCCCAAATGAATAGGGGAAGTTGTACCCAATAAACAATCAATCATACTGCTAGAAATTCTTGGTAAAAGAATCAGATGGGAAGGCTGCAATAGTACATGAGAAATTCACTGCAGGAAACAGCTAATACATTCAAAAACCAGTATCACCAAGACATCTTACGTTTTGGCTTCAACCTCCTCCAGAGCCCCTGGCTCTAATGGGTCAGCCTTGTCAGTGCCAACTGAGTTCCTACTTTATATTTCTGCATCTCACATCAAGACACTGTGTATAGCTGCACAAAATGACTAATAATCACTTATCCTGAATGCCAATCAACTAGACAGTACCACTCAAATCTCTCTCCTTTCTGTTCTCTGCTCTCGCCCTCCACAGACTCCACCCTGTTCCCAAGATGGAGCGAGCAGTATCCTGAACCTCTGCAGCATCCTCTGACAGGCATCCCTCTTCTGATCTGGTCCCTGCTAGCACATTTTCTACATAGTAGCTGACCATAAAAAGTGGGTAGAGATACACCTTCGTAGCTGAGGCATTGGATGCCTCTCATTTCCTCTGGGGAGAAACAGAAGATTCTTAGCATGGTTCATAGTTCTTGCTATGGGCCCTGTCCCCCACCAGGCACTCCTATGCCACCCTTTCCTTCTAAAATCCAGATCAGTGACTCTCAAATCACTGTGTCAAAATGTCACCTACATGGCCTGCTAAATCAGAAAGCTCACTGAAGGAAGCTTCCCCACCTGAGATTATAAGTCTGCAGGGATGGAGTGGGTCCTGAGAACCTGTATTTCTGTTGAGCTCCCAGGTAATGGTGAGGCAGAGCAGATGGTCTCACACATGGTTTCCTGTCCCTAATGGGGTTGCTCACTCTGCTTCCTTAGAACCTCTATGTCTGCCTGGAATTTTCTCCTTCTTGGCTCATCCCTATTTCTCATCTTTGAGAGTTCACCTCAGCTCACCTCAGCTTTTGATGAGGTCAGAAAGACCACCACTGCACTCATAGGTTTTCCAGGTATAATTATGTGGACTGGGGGAACAAGTATCTCCTCCCTGCTGGACTGAGGTCATGTCAGTCTTGTTTACTGATGTGCCCTCAGATCCAAAAATAGTGTATGAAGGAAGTAGGTCTCTAGGAATGTCTGTTCAATGAATGGCTGACCCTCCAAAGTCTTTAGTACCCCTCTCTGTTTCACACCATGTCATAGCAGCTAGGAACTTGAGAACAGATGGAATTTATGGTCACAAACTGAAATGTGCCAAAGTGGGAGAACATGGGGCTTCAGCACAGTCTCTGGAGTGAAGATGACTTTCCTGTCCGGCGGCTTCTCCTCAATCCTTTAGTACAGTGTGTGTGTGTGTGTGTGTGTGTGTGTGTGTGTGTGTGTGTGTGTACATATGTATGTTGAGACAGTGATACACATCATGTTTTTTTCCCTAAGAATCTTTCTTTATGTGTCTTTCTCACCTCTGTGTGGTGACTACTTTCATTGTTCCAGTGGTCTGGGTTCCCTGGTGGTTACTACTTATTATCTATTATTATCACACTTGCTGTGCCAGAGGACTCACCACTAACTCAGCTTTTCTTTTATCTCAATTGGAGAAATTAAGAAGGTATGTTATATGATTCTATTTTTAAAGTTCATATAATCATAACACAAACACACACACACACACACACACACACACACACACACACACACCTACTTTACCTTGATTGGTGTGGTTCCTGGTCTCTCTCTGGCTCCCTTTGTCTTTCCCATCACCTCAGGACCCTGTTCCCACCTCTCAGATCTGGAGCAGCCACATAGCACCTGGGTTGACCAGTAGGAGTTCTGTGCCCACCCCTTACCATGTGCTGGAGATGAGCAGCCGTGGATTTTTTGCCTCCAGGGTCCTGAGCTCCATCATCACCTGGTCACTGAGAGGGGCCTGGTCCAGCCTGCAAGCACAAGAGGGGGGCTATTTCTTCCGGGGTCCCCCACAGGATCATAAGGCCTCAGGGTCCAGGATTCTGGACCCTGTTGTCTGTAGATGGAGCTAGTTAGGAGCCTTTTTAAGACTTATTCTTGAGTCAAAACGAGGACAAAGGATGGAGCAGGCTAAGAAGAGGGAGGTATATCCATGACACAGTCTCAGTGGGGCTTGGTCAGTGTGTAAGGAGATATGAAGCCAGGATGAGGACCTTTGGAACTTTCCAGAGCTGAAATGAGGGTCTTACCATTTATACCCCTCCCCCACAGGTCACTCATTGGAAACAGATTGTCTCAGGGAAGGGAACATGGCCATAGATGAGGGTATTCTTGTTGGCAAAGGGCCACATCAGCATTCCCAGTGGCTGGAGGTCATGGCCATATCCCCAAAGGTATTCTGGGCAGGTGTTCACAGTAAACACATAGTGCTGGATCGTGAGTATTCTCCTTGAGGGAAAGAGCCTTGGTACCATCCTCACCTCCCTCCCCCTTTCCTTTAGTGCTTAGGGGGTAAAGTAAGCCTTGTCTTTACATAGCAGCCATAACCCGAGGTCTGCTGGTCCCATTCTTATGATCCTCAAATTCCAGGATTTCTGGGTATTAGGGTAGTGACATTCTCTGGGTTTCCACATCCTCAGTCCATAACCATAGCTATACCACTACCATCTGCCTATTGGGAGGCACAGATAAAGCAGGAGGGGTAGCTTCCTGCACTCATCAGAGGCTGAGCCATGTCACATGCAGCAGACACCAGCTCCGAACAGGCTCTTCAGCCTGTGAGAAACAGTCGTGGCTGAAAGCAGGCTGGGGAACAAAGGTGGCAAGCATCTGGGCCAGTTTCAGCTCCCACAGGGTGGAAAGAAAACTCTTCACTGCCCAACTGCTTTTGTGCATTTAAACCAGAGAGTTGGAGAGATGGCTCAGTGGTTAAGAGCACATACTGCTCTTCCAGAGGACCTGAGTTCAATTCCCAGAACCCACTTCAGGCAGCTCATATCTACCTGTAACTCCGGTTCTGGAAGATTTTGACTCCTCTGGTCTCTGAGGGCACCTGCACTCACAAATACCAGTGATTCTCAACCTGTGGGTTGTGACTTGTGTGTGTGCATGTCGAATGACCCTCTCACCAAGGTTGCCTAAGAGCCTTGGAAATATCAGATATTTACATTACAATTCATAACAGTAGCAAAATTATAGTTATGAAGCAGTGAAAAAATAATTTTATTGTTTTGGTTCAGCAAACCATGAGGAGCTATATTAAAGTGCCACAGCATTAGGAAGGTTGAGAACCACTGACATATACATATACAAGATTAACATAATAATAATAATAAAACAATAATAATAATAACAATAATTGAAGCAGAGGGCCTGACAGAAGGAAGTCCCAGGACACAGGTCTGCTGGACTTCTGTTGACTGGAAGAACCAGAAGACTCTGGGTACAGGGATTGGGAGCCTCTGTGGTTCTTTGAGCCCATGAAGGGCACTGGCCAGCCACCTCTGGGAAGTTCACTAGAAACTGGCTGTGGACTGTGCTGGGGAGGTGGAGACACAGGAGAGGGAGAAGCTCAGAGACGGCATGAAGGTGCTGAGTGGAGGACCAGGGTCTCCAGGGCTGTAGTTTGGAGGCTTCTGAGCTTGTGTGAAACTGTAGTTCAGGGGGAATGGCAGCATTTCTGGTACAGAGGACTGTCTCAGGCTGCTGTAGTGAACCTAGTGACTCTCCGGGCCTCCAGCCTCTTTCTGTTCCAGAGCTTTCCCCAATCCTGCCTATGTCTGGGCCCTGGCCTTGGCTTGGGCCCAGCCAAGTCTTATTTCCCCTTCAGGCCTCAGAAAACTTTCCTGAGCCATTCAATAACATGGAATCTCTCACAGCATGACAATTCTCACAGTACTGTCGACTCCATGGCGTTCAGCAGAGCTTGTCAATACAGAGTCATGTGTTGGTGTTTGATCTATGTCTGTCTCTTTCCACACAGGTTCAGGGGGACAAAGCCACGTGTGTTTGTGGTTGTATCCCTAGGGCTTGGACCAGTGATTGGCACACAGCAGGCCTGATATGAATGCATGCATGGATTTATAAATGAACAAATGATTGAAACACTGTTTTGGAGTAAGGCAAACCTGGGAGTCTGTTAGAATAATAGCCCTGCTAATACATATGATTGCACAGTGCCCAGCTACCTACCTGATATCTTTGTTTCAAACATATGTACATTTTGTATTATTATAATCCATGAGGTGGGTATGACATTCCATTTAATAGATGAGGAAACTCCATTTTAGAGAAGACGGTGACTTGCAATGTCCCTTGACTTGCATAAGTGGCACAGCTGGATGACTATGTATTATCTGTCCCTTTTATGTCTTATCATCTAGTAACACACTTGCATGTCCCTTCCCTTGCCTCCTACCCAGAGGGCATCTCGGGGCATTACTTACCACAGGATTCTGAGGCTGCAGTTAGGATTCCTGAGCCCCTCACACAGCAGCCTCACACCACGGTTGCCCAGGTCATTCTGCTGTAGGTCTAGCTCAGCCAGGCTGGAACTGGCCCTGAACACTGAGGCCAGGTGTTTACAGTGTCCGGATGTGAGGCCACAGTTGACCAGCCTGCAATAGAAGATGCTCACCATCAGCCTCTCCAGGGCTCACAGCTCTTGGGAACTTACCTCAGGTCTCCCTTTGTGAGCCCTGGCATGCTGTGCTAACAGTTTCTAGTCTGGGTGGATAATTCCATGCTTCCCCCAGCTGAGCTGCAGGAGCAATGGAGTACAGGTTGGGGACCACTGCTCTGCTGTGATTTGCCCTGGCAGGGCTCCATGAGGCCCAGGACAGCTCCCTGGTATATTTCAAGAATCATCTGAAGAGATATTCACGAGCCATAGAATAGGGCGTGATCTCACTTGTTATGTGAAATATTAATAAAGATGGAATCCATAAAACAGAGTAGAAGGCTGGTTACAAGGGCAGAGAGCAGGAGGGAATGGGGAGATGCCCTTCTCTGGGTCTGAGGTTTTCTTCCTTCTGTTTTACTTTGTCTCTGCTTTCTTCAGCTCTCCTAGCCCCTTTCTCAGGAAATTTACTTCATTGGTGACCTCACGGGCTTGTTGGTAGTGGGATTCCTTGCTGAATGTCAGTCTCTCATGATCCTCAAGAACGGAATCCCATTTGTTTATCATGGCAAATCTAGCATCTGTCACAGGTATGGTTAAAAAAGTTTGGTGAAACCCCACATCTGACAGAGGATTGATCTCCACAGTATATAAAGAACTCAAGAAACTAGACATCAAAATACTGAACAGTCCAATTAAAAAATGGGCTAAAGAGCTAAACAGAGAATTCACAAAACAAGAATCACAAATGGCTGAAAGACATTTAAAGAAATGCTCAACATCCTTAATCATCAGAGAAATGCAAATCAAAACGACTCTGAGATACCACCTTACACCTGTCAGAATGGCTACGATCAAAAACACCAATGACAGTCAATGTTGGAGAGGATGTGGAGCAAAGGGAACACTCTTCCATTGTTGGTGGGAATGTAAACTTGTACAACCACTGTGGAAATCAGTATGGTGGCTTCTCAGAAAATTAGGAATCGAACTACCTCAAGACCCAGCCATCCCACTCTTGGCATATACCCAAGGAATGCTGATTTATACCATAAAGATACATGCTCAGCTATGTTCATAGCAGCACTATTTGTAATAGCTAGAACCTGGAAACAACCTAGATGCCCGTCAACGGAAGAATGGATGAAAAAAATGTGGTACATATACACAATGGAGTACTACTCAGCAGAGAAAAACAATGAAAGCATGAAATTTGCAGGCAAATGGATGGAACTAGAAAAAATCATCCTGAGTGAGGTAACCCAAACCCAGAAAGACAGTCATGGTATGTACTCACTCATAAGTGGATTCTAGATATAAAATAAAGATCAGACTACAACCCATAGAACCATGGAGGCTATATATATAGCATGGAGGTCCCTAGGACGACTGAGGCTTATAATAAATTTCGGATTTACTCAATTATTGAAAAAAAATAGCCAAACAAATGGAAACACATGAACTATGAACCAAAGGCTGAGAGGCCCCCAGCTAGATCAGGCCTTCTGAATAGGTGAGACAGTTGATTGGCTTGATCTGTTTGGGAGGCATCTAGGCAGTGGGACCAAGTCCTGTGCTTATTGCATGAGTTGGCTGTTTGAAACCTGGAGCTTATGCAGGGATGCTTGGCTCAGTCTGGGAGGAGGGGACTGGACCTGCCTGGACTGAGTCTACCGGGTTGATCACAGTCCTCGGGGGAGGCTTTGCCCTGGAGAAGGTGGGAATGGGGGGTGGGCTGGGGGTAAGGGGAGGGTTTGGGAGGGGGGAGAACAGGGGAACCTGTGGCTGTTATGTAGAACTGAATGATATTGTAAAATAAAATAAAAGGAAAAAAAAATAAAAATTAAAAAAAAAGTTTGGTGAATACTTGATGAATGCCAGTCCTCACTCTAGACTTAGATTTTGCATTTGGTCTACATTCCATCCATCTCTGGTCAGGGAAGAAGCAAGGCCAGACTCACCACAATGTCTTTAGGTGACATTCAGGGCGTCTCAGTGTCTTACAAAGTTTCTGAAGTGCAGTATAGCTCATTGGATTTCCACTTAGGTCCAGCTCCTCCAGGTTTCCTGTGAACTCAAGAGTGGAGAAGAGAATCTTCCAACTGGTATCTGATCCAACAGGTATCCAGGGTTCCACCTGGACCTGAAGGAGAGAGATATGGGGTGGGAGGTAATGAGGGATTTAACTTGTGTGTTCATGGTCTGAGGTGCACATCCCCACACATCACATTAGGTTTCTGTTATCCTGAGCACCAGGCCTCAATATGCCATCTCCAGGATTCACCAGCTTCTACATGCCCCTTTGCTCCAACATCTGGATCCTCTCCTCTGGGTGGTCCCTCATCTACATCCTTACCATAGCATGTTGTGTTCTCATTTTGTATGTCTGTTTCTGTCTGGTCTAGGTGTCTCACAGGGTATGAATAGGTAGTTGGTATCTTTTCTTTTTAATCTGGAATGGCCAGCACAAGCCTGGCACAAAGGAGGACCTTGGTAACTCAAACATCTGCTTCCTTTTGATGTGAATGTACCTGCTTTCCTTTGGAACAGAATTGTAGAGTCTCATGAAGGAAAATGGAAAGAGGAGGTGGGAAGAGAGTTCAGCAGAGGTGGCTGAACATGACTATGATGGGATGTTGAGCATGATTATAAATACTACAGATGTGCTGGTTTACATGGTCCCTATATTGCTGTGGAATAATCCTCCTGTACTTTTGTAAAGATTTGTCACTTGAAATGGTCTAATAAGACTCTCTTTGGCCAGTAGCCTGGCAGGAAGTATAGGCAGGGTGACAAAACTAAGAATGCTAGGAAGAAAAAGGTGGTGTCAAGTGTTGCCAACCAGATGCAGAGGAAGCTAGATGATAATGTCACATGGAGAAAAGGGACCAAGCCACATGGTTAAACATAGATAAGAATATGGGTTAATTTAAGTGTAAGAGCTAGTTAGTAATAAGCCTGAGCTACTGCCCGATCATTTATAAGTAATAATAAGCTTCTGCGCAGTTATTCAGGAACTGGATGGTTGAAGAGAACCATCAGTTTACAAATGGCACCCAATGTGGGGCAAGAATTTCCACAAAAACCTAAGAAAGCTTTAAAAAGGATTCTAAACACACAAAAGTGGAGTTAAACTTGACTTCTTTTTTTTTTTTTGAGGGGGTTGGTTTTTTTTTTTGAGACGGGTGTGTGTGTGTGTGGTTTTTTCGAGACAGGGTTTCTCTATGTAGCTTTGCGCCTTTCCTGGAACTCACTCTGTAGCCCAGGCTGGTCTCGAACTCACAGAGATCCAACTGGCTCTGCCTCCCGAGTGCTGGGATTAAAGGCGTGCGCCACCACCGCCGGGCAAACTTGACTTCTTGGTAACCATTTTTTTCTTGGATGGGCTCTGTTTGCTAGCAGCAAGCAGAGGTGTAGCTCCTGACTCAATGCTAGTGGAAAAACCATGTGGCTCTTTTAAGAGGCCCTGGTACCAAACACTTAAATGGGGTTTATGAGCAGCAGTTGCATGCTACTTGGTGGCAGCATGGATCTAGAAACTTCTCAGAGTTGGTGTGATATATGTGGTCCTGCCAGTACCTCTGCCATGAAGTTAAGCTCTCACAGACCATGGAACTGGGTGGAGCCAGGTGCCAAAGCCACCACTTTAGTCCTAGCCACACCTCCTTAGCAGTTTAAAGACTTACATGTTCAAAAAAAGATAGATATATGCAATAAAGACTGATTCAGACAAAAAAAAATCTTCTAAATTGTTTACAATGTGTTTAAAAACACACATAGGCTTGGGAGAGTAAAGAGAAGGTATAGACAATCATAAAAATGAAATATATAGTTTTAAAATAAAAAGTCCTTAAATAAGGAGTAATTAAAAAAAACACATAAAGATGGAAAATACACAGAGAATCTGTATATTGTATGTTACTGTGTTGTCTTTGAGTTTTTTGACTGCTGAGGAGGGAGCAACAGCTGCTAAGGGATATTTGATTATATATTTTGCTGGATTAATCCAACCTATATATTTTGAAAATGTCTTAACCTCACAATTTAAGTCAAAAGCTATGTTACTTTGGAGAAGAGGTTATGCTTTTATTTCCACAGGAAATGAAAGGTTCTGGATTCATTCTGGGTTAAGAAAAATCAGGTTTGATCAAGGAAGACCACCTAAAATCCTGACTATATAAATATATATAGCCATAAAACTATAAACCTAGAAGAACCACAAGATATGTGATGTATATTTTACCTGCCCAAACACATAACAAAAAACTATCTTTGGATGAAGTGTGTATAATACACAATCTATACTTGTATTAATGCAGATATGTATGTCACCTTTAAAAGTTTATATATTTTCAGAATAAGGAGGCCAGACACCAATGAAAACAGATGGCCCAGGTGATCCAGCATCCAGAACACCTTCAAGGCTGCTGACTGAGATGATCCAGCCTCAGAGACTACTCCAGACAAGACTTAATCATTATCCTGAATTTTCTAGGGTCTCGCAAAGATTACCAGTACCCTCAGTCAGTAGGTAGTAGTCTAGAGAACTATCCTCACATTCCCCAAAATAAATTATGTATATTTGTCATTGTTTAGGGGGGTTTGTTACAAGTTGTTATGGATAATGGTCAGAAAAAAGTTAAACAAAGGAGATTAGATTCAGGGATCATGTTCTGAAAAGAAAAGGGGGGATATGGAAATGATAGGATAAAAGGGTAAATTATTGGATCTACTTTAATCCCCAAAATAACTATCAGTCTTACATATTTTACATTAGTATAGATTTTGGCTTATTATTACAAATTTAAAATTAATTTGTTATATTGTATGTATATTTATACTCTTGTTTAAGGTATTATGTTTATGTAGCTCATTTAAAATTATAATATATAATAAAGAAATTATGGGAGCCTGTTCTCGGGTTCCTCGTGGCTTTATCCAGCAGGTCTGCATAGAGGATGATCAGGACCATGGGCCTGAGTGCAGGTGTCTGAGATGGTCTGCAATTGGCTGTGCTGGGGGAGGAGGTCTTTTGCTCCACCCCTTGGAGTATCTATAAAAACCCTGGGGCAGAGACAGTCAGGGCCTGTTGGAATAGGTTCCAGGCCCTCTCGAGGCTATCCTTTATTTTCTATCTGTTTATCTCTGCAAGATTCTCCACTATAAATCCTTCTATCTAATATTTTTTGCTGCTCGCACTCAAGAAAGCTCTGGGAAGCTGTGGGGGTGGTGGGTAAATGCCCCACAAGAAATACAGATTAATAGTCATCTATAATAGCAAATTTATAGTCATGTTAGGTATGTTTTCAAGGTCATACAGAGATATATTTCAAATAGATAGGCAATCTTCAAATACTTTAAATACCTACAGAATATGGCATTTAAAATGTTTTAGGAATTTAGACTTTTCTCAACATCTGTTCCTGGCAGTATCAGTTACTTCAAAGAGGATGATGGGCATTGAAGAAACTCCCTATGGAGTTTGTTTTATTTATGGCAAAAGCTAGCCATGTAGGCAAAGAAACTGCCCTTACTTGGACTGTTAACAGTATGTTGTCCAAATTGGACAGGCAGGACACAAAAGAAAGTGACTACAGAACTGTGCCAAGACAAGGTGGGACAGTCCTTTAAAAATCCTGCTTCATGGGAAAGTCTGTCAGACATGCTAGGTCCATAGGCCAGAGTTAGATGCCCCAATGTTGCAGAGAAACTTTGGATGACTGTCCAGGCAGCTTGAAGACCCTGTCATTAGGTAACATTTCACCCTTCTGGGGTATTTGATGGAATTGAAGACTAAATAGTTATAATTATAGTTTTTCTTAGTTATAATAGAAAGTAAATTAGACACAAAACTAGATATTAGACTGTCCAAGATAAAATAGATAATTATTTTCTCTAATTTTGCCAAATGCAAATGGATTAGATAGTGTTATTGTAATTCTTACTTAATAACTATTTTTGTTATATATAATCTTACTATGTTAAAATCTTCCTTATTAATTAGACAAAAGGAGGAAATGCTGTGGAATAATCCTCTTGTACGTTGTAAAGATTTTCACTTGAATTGGTTTAATAAAATGCTGATTGGCCAGTAGCCAGGCAGGAAGTATAGGTGGGGTGAGCAAACTAAGAATGCTGGGAAGATGAAGGGCGGAGTCAGGAGACACCAGCCAGATGCAGAGGAAGCAAGATGAGATTGTTGTATTGAGAAAAGTTACCAAGCCATGTGGCTAAACATAGATAAGAATTATGGATTAATTTAAGCGTAAGAGCCAGTTAGTAACAAGGCTGAGCTGCCAGCCGAGCATTTATAAGTGATATTAAGCTTCTGAGTGGTTATTCAGGATCTGGCAGGCAGGAGAGAACTGTCTGTTTACACTATACCTTTGCAAGAATATAAGACTACAGAAAAGAGAGAGAGAAGGGGAAAGAGTGGAGGGAGGGAGGGAGGGAGAGAGAGAGAGAGAGGGAGGGAGAGAGAGAATAATCAGCTCAGAGTAGTAGTGAATTCCTTTAATGCAAAAAAAAAAAAAACCCAACAAAAACTAAACAAACAAAAACCAAGCATATAAAGACAGGAAAATGTTGAGTTCTAGGCAGCCTAAGCTACAAACCTGAAGGGGCTGGGAACAGCTCCATGCCTGGCCTATGCAACATTCTGTCCCAAACACTATAAACAAAACAAAATAACAAACTAAAACAACAACAACAACAACAACAACAACAACAACAACAAAACCCAAACAAACCCACTACTCCAAAAACACAAATGAAAAGTGACCAACTTTAACTATAACAAAAAGTATAGGATATTTACTTCCTGTTTTACAAAAACCAAAGAAATGTCAAGCAAACCAAATACTAAACATTGAAGGATAGTGTTTTTTTTAAAGGCTTTATTTAATTTTTACTTTATATGTGCATTTGTATTCCTGCTTGTCTGTGTGTACTATATGCATGCAGAAGCCTGCAGAGGATAGAATCAGGTACTTGGATCCTCTGGGACTGGAGTGGTTGTGAGCCATCTGATGTGGGTGCTGGGAATGGATCCACATTTTCTATAGGACCAGCAAGTGGTGTTAACTATGGAACCACTTTCCCAGTCCTCAAAAGATGACAGTTTTGTTGCATGTTAGTATTTGCACTGACTGAAAGTGGAACTTCAGAATGTATTATTCAAAAATCAAGAGGTGCCATTAGGAGCCCAACAGAGAAAATTGTTCACCTTGCCATCTTTGATACCTTAATTCCCTGGGCTGGTCCTCTCCGTTCCCTTGGCTTTCTCCAGTCTCCACCTCTGAAGTCTTTTCCTTGTGAGCAATGGCCTCCTGCTTGTCTCCCTGCCTTGTCTGGCTGTCTTTTCCTCTCAAATTCACTTTCTCACTTGTGGTTGAAGCCTCTACCTTTCCCAGGGGGTTGTCCCAGCATCCTTGGGGCTGGTGTTCCTGGTTTCTCTTGCTGTGTCTGGCCTGTCTCTGTACTTAGAATTCTTCGGAAGGTCCACATCAGACCACTTCTACTTACATCTGTATCAAGGTCATCCAAGGCTCACTTGTTTATAATCATAGACACTTAGTAATAACATTAAATGGCCAAGAACAGGAAAACCATTCAATTGGTCAAGGTATTCTCCCTAAGGAATATCATAATGCTATTCAGAATGTTAACTAGACTTTTATAACCTGAGAAGACAGTCTCAATTCAATAAGAAAATAAACATGAGTATAAGATAACAGATACAGCATGGCTCAATATACTGTAGAAAAACAATTAAAAGGTATACCACAATTCTTTACTTCATGCTGTGTAGAAAATCTAGGGTTGTAGGATTCCTAACTGTGGTGCTTTGAATAAGACGTGACCAAGAGTCACAGCATTTGAATGCTTTGTCCTCAACTGGTGGTACTATTTAAGAGTGCTTAGGAGGTGTGACTTTGTGGAAGGAAGTGTGTTACAGGGGGAGGGTTTTGAGATGTCAAAGTCTTGAGCCATTCCCAGTACAGTCTTTCTGCTTCCTGCTTGTGGTTTAGAAACGAGCTCTCAGCTGCTGCTCCAGTCACACCCTTTCCCTCTGCCATGATAGACACTTATCTACCTCTGGATCATAAGCCCAAATAAACTCTTCTATAAGTTGCCTTGGCCATGGTGCTTTATCACAACTATAGAAAATTAACCAACACACTAGGCAATATCTCTATCAGTGAGTTACATCCTTAGCCCACAATATTTTGAGACAGCACCACACTATGTAGCCCAGGCTAGACTGGGACTTCTGACCTTTCCTCAGCCTTCTGAGTTTGGGATGACAGGTATGCATGACCAAGCTTGCTGTGGATATCACTCTATGTAAATAAAACACTGATGGCCAATGACCAGGCAGGAGGTAGGTGGGACAAGGAGAGAGGAGAATTCTGGGAGGCGGAAGGCTGGGAGAGAGACACTGCAGCCACGACCAGGAGAAGAGCATGTAGAGACGCCGGTAAGCCACCAGCCACGTGGCAAGCTATAGATTTATAAAAATGGGTTAATTTAAGATAAAAGAACAGTTAGCAAGAAGCCTGCCACGGCCATACAGTTTATAAGTGATATAAGCGTCTGAGTGATTATTTTATAAGTGGATTGTGGGACTGCGGGGCTTGGGGAACCTGGAGAGAAGCCCTCCAGCTACAAATGGCGCCCAACGGCTCGAGTTTCCACCTTAAACCTGAGAATATTTAATAACCAATTCTAAACAGAGCCAAAACCAGGTTCCTGCTTCTTGTCTCATACGGCAGCTAGATGCGGCAAAACGCAAGTTTGGACACTGGCGGGTTCCTGGCGGGTGCGTCTGACCGGCAGTATGGCGGAAATGAGGCATCTGCCAGCGGCAAATTAAGCTGTGTGGTAGATTTAGTCTTTACTATTATTTAAAAAAAAAAAAAGAGGTTTCTGGGCTACACGCTGCTTTGATAAAAGCTTAGACCCACTATTTCTGAGACTTGATGACTCCCAGAGCTGGCGGAAAACGTACCACTGCCATGTTGGGAAGCTGAAGTGGGCGGAGCCAGCAGCCACAGCGCCGTTTCAGGCTTACAATGGTACAGTTTAAAGCAATAGGCTCAAGGTAATATAAAACATAAGCCACGTAAAGATGGCTACCACACAGAGAATCTGGATTATGTTCTCTTTGATATTCATAACTAAAGAAAAACATTTGATTACAAAACCTGTTGAGTTATGCCAAAATGTATATTTTAAAGGTACCTTGACTTCAAAATTTGGATATAAGGATATGCTACTTTGGAAAAGAGGTTCTGCTTTTGTTTCCACAGAAAGCCAGAGGCTGTGGACTTGTTCCAGATTAAGATACATCAGGTTTCACCAGCCAAGACCCCTGAAAGGACTCCGATGACACCATGGCCCAGATGATCCAACATCCAGATCGGTTTCAAGGCAACTGGTTCACACAATACAGCCTCACGGACTACCCCATAGGTCTAAAATTTTCTTTGCATCCCCATAAGATACAGCGCCCCACCTCCAGCAGGAAGTAGTAAGAGATGCTACGCCCAAATTCCCAAATATACCAAGCTGGCTTTAGAGGTGGAATTGGCTCACTCCCCCTCTAAACCCAGACATATTGCTTTAAAAAAAAAAAATGGTTAAGTGATTCTTGTGTCCCAAATCAGAAGAGCCCTCTGGTGTGGGACAGAGAAAAACCAATATTTTTATTTAAAACAGGTTGATTATAAATGTGATCTCTTTCTAAAAAAGAAAAGGGGATATGATATGGATATATAGGATATGGAGATGATAAGATAAAAGGGTAGATTAATGAACCTACTTTTAAAGAACAACTTGTTTAAAATGTTTTACATTGGTATAGATTTTAGTTTATGTTTAAAATGTTTTACATTGGTATAGATTTTAGTTTATGTTTAAAATGTTTTACATTGGTATAAATTTTGGTTTGTTGATACAAACTTGAGGTTAATTTTGTTATACTGTATATATATATATTTCTATTCTTGTTTGAGATATTATGTTTATGTAACTCATTTAAAATTGTAATGGATAATTAAAAATAGATTAATAATTAGTCATCTATGATAATCATATTTGTAGCCATGTTAGTTAAGTCTTCTAGGTATACATAGATATATTTCAGATAGATAGGTAATCTTCAAACACTTCATAGACCTAGAGAATATGGCATTTAAATAACTTAGAATTCTGTTGACGTGAGACACAATTGCTCCTGGCTGCACCAATTGATCCCGAGAGAATGTTGGGCTTCTAAGACATTTCCATTTGGAAGTTTGTCTTTTGGCACAAAATGGCCTACTGGGCAAAGAACTGCCCTTGCCTTGATGGCTGACAGTACAAATGCAATGCTGTCCTTTCTGGACAAGTGGGACACAAGGAAAGCGACCACTGTACTCTGCCAAGACAGGGTAAGATGGTCTCTTAAAATTCCTGCTTCTAAAAATGGTCTGTCAGATACTCTAGGCCTGTAGCCAATTTGAATGCACCAACAATGCTGAGAAACATCAGGTGACTGTCCAGGCTGCCAGCTGTCTTGGTCTACTCTTGCAAGATTCCCGAAGTTGCTTGCATCCGTCTACCATTTCTCAGGTACCATTATGTTCCTTCTCAGGTCTTTGATGTGGTTGAAGGCTAGATAGTCGTAATTTCCTCAGTTATGATAAAAGATAAGTTAGCTATAAAACCTTAAACTCACAAATATAAGATAGATAGGACATCTTCTTTAATATTGTAACTATAATTCTTGCTCGGTAATTGTTTTGTTATATGTAATTTTACCATGTTAAAGTTAAAACCTTCCTTTTTAAAAAAAGAAGAAAGGGGAAGTGCTGTGGATATCACTCTATGTAAATAAAACACTGATGGCCAATGACCAGGCAGGAGGTAGGTGGGACAAGGAGAGAGGAGAATTCTGGGAGGCGGAAGGCTGGGAGAGAGACACTGCAGCCACGACCAGGAGAAGAGCATGTAGAGACGCCGGTAAGCCACCAGCCACGTGGCAAGCTATAGATTTATAAAAATGGGTTAATTTAAGATAAAAGAACAGTTAGCAAGAAGCCTGCCACGGCCATACAGTTTATAAGTGATATAAGCGTCTGAGTGATTATTTTATAAGTGGATTGTGGGACTGCGGGGCTTGGGGAACCTGGAGAGAAGCCCTCCAGCTACACAAGCTCAGCTATCCCGGTTCTTATGCTGTCCTCTCTGAGAAATGGAATTCTGGAGGATACTAGTTTTTATTATTTTGATAACTGGTATATCCTCACTATTCTACAAGTATATTTTTAATTAGGCCATCCTAATCATTGAAAATGAGTCACTGAGACAACTTCCCATATGTGTGTGACACAGTTTGATCACGTCTGTGCTGTCTGGCCTGTTTTCTTTCCTCTCCTCATTCTGTTTTCTAACAGTTGCTTCGCTACTTTTAAGTCATTTACTTTTCACGTGGGCTTTTGTTGTGTTGTTCAGATTGTTGTCACAGTCCTGAACTCAAGGAACCTCCCTGCTTTAGCCTCCTGAATGATGGGATTCCAAAGTTACGCCAGCAAGTCCACCTCAGCTTATCTGGGGAAAAGCTTCAATGTGTAAAAGCAGAAGACTCAAAGAAAAACATTTCTTCCTCTGGGAATGTCTCCCTTTCTGGTCCACTTGAGTGAGCATTTTCTTCCTCGATACCTGGTGGGTGCCTGACCAATGCAAGATCCACACCCTATGTAACTAGTGTACTTGACTGCCTTAGCTCCAAATTTTGAGGTCCTATTGGCAGCAACTGTATTTTTCCTCCTGTAATTGACTGGTAGGGCCTGCCATAAAATGAGTATTTAATGAGTATTTATGGCATAATGATCTAAAAGGGAGAGAGACACATTCTGGTACTGAGTCATCACTATAGCACAATGAAAGGGAAAATTCTATCCTGCTGCTGGGATTGGCAATAAGTTAAGAAGCCTTTAGGCTGAGTACCAAGTCCTTGCTGCCTTCATCGACACACACAAGGAAGTCATCTGGGCAGGGAAGACATAGGGACTCTCACATATATGCATTCTGAAATGATGATAGGAAGACCTCAGTGGGAAGGTCACTGTCATGGAGATACAGGGTTGTGCCTGCAGGAGCAGAATGTGCAGTCTTGCACGGAGAAAGCACGTTAAGAGAGGGTCAGTAATTGTGGGCCCTTTGAACTGTGTGAAGGGTGAAGATGATTTGAATCAGAAAAGGTGGGTGGTCCTCACTGGGGCATAGGGAGAGATAAAAGCTAATAGCCCCATCACATAGTCAGGCATATAGAGGCAAATAGGTGGTCAGATTCAGCAGTTAAATGTCACTGGTGACCTGTATCCTGTTGCCCTGGAACCAGCTAAGAGTCCTGCTGGTGCTCAGAACATGTGTGCTCATGGGATCCACAGGGAACCTGGAGAGAAGTCTGGAGAGAGGATCTGGATACTCACAGAACCATCCTAGGGGACATCAGCATTGGTCCCTGCTGTCCACAACCATCCAGCTGAAGCCTCTTCACATGGCAGCAGAAATTAATGCAGAAAGTGACCACCATGAGTTCTACATCTGTCTGGATCACCAGGTGCTTCACGTTTGTCTGGAACACTGGGTGCATCATATCTTTCAGGTCACAAACCTGTTTTTTTTGAAGATTGTCCATCACCTGTGTCAGGAGCTCTTCATTCTGAATCTCATACAAACAATGAAACAACCCCAGAGAATAGAGATGTTGGTGCTGGGGCAATGCCCTGGCTTTATCCAGCATTTCCCATAGGGTGTTCAGAGACAAGTGAGTGGTGAAGATCTTCTCCATCACATTCACTCCTTGTTCACTCAAAAGGCCAAATAGGAAGCGTATGGTGGGTGCCTCAAACAGGTCTTGAGTTCCATACACTTCTACTAGTGTTTCCACAACTCTGTAGTTTTCTATATCACCACATTTCTCCTCATTATTCCCCAGGATGCAGAACATTGCTGCAAAGAACTCCTGGAGACACAAGTGGGCAAAGCTGTAGCTCAGAGACCTGGGCTGCTGGACAATTGTTTGAAGGACACCCATCTTCAGGAAAAGGGCAATGACATCCTCAGATAACCCTTGATTCTGGAGATCTCTCTCACAGAACAGGGTCCTTCTTCTCCAGATCCCCTCAGCAGCCAGTGAGCAGAGCCCTCTGAGCTGGGTTCCCAGGGCACTGTCTGGGAGAGTCTGGAAAAGGTATTTCAGGCAGAGAGCTGTGGTGGTCTGTGAGGTCAGTGAGAGGTCTCTCCCCTGCTCCATCTGCTGCTTCAGGCAAGTGCAGACCAGCCAGGATACCCAGGGCACCAGACATAGTGTTGAGAGAACTGGGTTTGAGTCAACCAAGCTAAAAGCTGTAATTGCTTCTCTTTGCTTTGTGAAATATTTGTAGATATATTCCTTTCGTCCAGACTCAGAGAAGCCCAGGACTTCCACCCAACGTGGCTTCCCCAAGGAAGGAATGAACTTCTGTAGAGCTGTGGTCCGAGCTGTGAGCAGCAAGGAAGCCCCAGGCAGGATGGATTTCCCCAGCAAACTGCCCAGGAGTCTGTGCACAGGCTGTGGCTGTCTCCAGTGCTGACAGAGCTCAGGATTCTGTTCCTTCAAGACCCATGCTGGCTCATCTATGCCATCCAGAATGAAGAGCAGCTTCTCAGGGTGAGACAGGATCTTCTTGATGGGAGCTACAGGCACAGTCTGGTCTTTTGCTATGAGCTCAGCCAGACTCAGCTTCTCGCACTGGGCCAGCTCTCTGCAGCTGAAGTAGAAGACATGCTGGAAGCGATCCCTGTAGAGCTGGCCTTCTCCCCATTCTCTCCTCACCTGCCTGGCCAGCATTGACTTCCCAATCCCAGCAGCCCCCTCTAATATTACTAACTGGGGCTCTTCCTGGGCATCTGGCTTTGGGCAAAATAAGTCTTGGATCTCAATCAGATGCCCTCTCTCTTCTGCTACACATTCATGCGAACTTTCCCTGATCAAAGTCTCCCAGCCTCTTGGGCAAGATTTTTGTAGGAGTAGTAGCTGTGTGAAATTTTGGAGAAAACCCCTTGTTTCCCAGGTCTGTGTGTAGTGAAGATTCTCTTTTCCTTGGTTCTGATTTATTTCTGGAATGACTTCAAAATAAGGGAGAGAAAGATGGAGCATAAGTGTACACAGTAGAGTTGTTTGTTCTTTCATTCCTTTCTTTATTCTTTCTTTCCTTTCTTTAATAACTGTACAAGCTTAGGCATCTGTCTAAGCTGTACAACAGATTGGCTGTGGGCTCTGGGATATTCTGAATGGTGCAGTGCAAAGAGCTTGAGCTTTAGAGAGTAGAAGATTCTAGTTCAAGTCTTCACTTGACCTATAATAATGCTGTATGGCCTTCATCCACACACCAGATGTTTATCAATGTCTTACTCTATATCAGTCCTGCTCTTGGGGCTGAGACTACAGGGTGAGTTCACAGACACAACTGTCCTCACTCAGTCTATGTGATGATCCAGTAGCTTTCCCATCTGTGGTCTCTACTGCAGGAAGCCATGGACTACTGGGGGAGATTACAGACAGTAGAGTCAATGTCTGCTCCTGACAGATCCCATTGGCCCCCACCATTGCAGTCCTGACAATATCATTCTGTAAGTCCTGAGATTCTTGGTCTGATGGCATGGCCTTGGTATGCCTTAGATTTTATGTTTCAGGACATGGACTTGTCCCTGTCCCCAGGACTGGAAACTCCAGGCTTGTTTTGGACTGCCTTCCATTGGCAACAACAAGCCTTGTTTGTGGCTACTGTTTGGATGTCTTTTGTCCTCATTAAAACTTATATAGAAACTCAGTTGCCAATGCCACAGTAAGGGAACAATGGTCTAGTGTGAGTATGTGGTGTCATGGAAGAAGGCCCCTTATTAATTTATCAATACTTGTCTTCTAGGAATGGGCAAGCTGTTGTGGGAAGGGGTTCCTTTTCTCTCCTGTAGGCACCTGCTTGCCTATGTACTTTTTTTTTCTGTCTTAAGCTGAGCAGTTTCTACTTGGACTTCCAGACTCCAGAACTGTAATTTAATACACATGTTCTAAACAAAGAAACAAACAGCAAAAAACCAAAACCACTGAGCAACAAAACATTAATCTAATTAATCTTTATCAATAAAAAATTGGGGGTCAAATATTGGGGTAAGAACCTGAAATGTCCTATGCTCCTCCCCCTCCCATCTCAGCCCCAGTAGCCGGCCAGAAGGTAAGAGTCCTTCAGGAAGATCACTCCACCCCCCCCCACCCATTAGACCCTGTAACCTACAAACCCACTTCATTGCCCAGACCCACAGAACCCATCATCCTCCCCTGGCCAACCCTACACCACAAAATCAGCAGCCCCTAGAGGCACAAGCACCACCTGCACCATTTGGAACAAGCAGTGAGTGACTGGTCTCTCAGCTAAACTGCCCCAATCCTTAGTCCCTAAGTGCCAGGACACATCCCCTCCCCCTCCCACCTTAGGCCCCACAGCAGGCCAGCAGGTAAGAGTCCTGCAGGCAGGCTGTTCCACCACTGCAGCCACCCATTGGTCCCTGTAATCTACACAACCCAGTCAACTGCAGAAACTCACCGAAACCATCATCCTCCCCCTGGCCAATAATCCCATGCAAAATCAGCATCCTCTAGAGGCATAAGCACCACTGCACCAAACACCAGCTGCACCACGTGGAAGAAGAGCAGCCTCCCTACGTTCCGCCCTCTCCAGCAACACCAGCAGATCCTATAGGCACAAGCGCCACCTAAACCAGTTGGAAGAACAAGCACAGGCAAAACCTATACCAGTTGGAAGAATAGACACCACAGGCAAAGGCACAACCCACACAAGTTGGAAGACTAGACCCCATCGGCACAAGTAAAGCCCACACCAGCCAGAAGAACTGCATGACATGCTAGATTTGGGTGCCCAAACACTCACAAACCCTACCCGACCTGACATGCAGCTGATGGTTCACCAGAACCAAAAGACCAAAAGATAATAATGGAAACAGACAATAAAGGAACAAAAGACCCATCCAACAAAGACATTACAAGAATCAACACCTGTTACTATAATTATCCCCAAACCAGACGGGTAGATGGCAGTGTAAAAATACATTCAACAGCCGGGCGGTGGTGGCGCACGCCTTTAATCCCAGCACTCGGCAGGCGGAGGCAGAGGCAGGCGGATCTCTGTGAGTTCGAGGTCAGCCTGGTCTACCAAGTGAGTTCCAGGAAAGGCGCAAACCTACACAAAGAAACCCTGTCTCGAAAAACCAAAAAAAAAAAAAAAAATACATTCAACAACATAAAGAGCAATATGGCACCACCAGAACCCAATAATTCTTCAACAGCAAGACTTGAACATCCCAAACCAGATGAAGCAGTAGAAAATGACCTTGAAAATAACTTTATGAAGATGATAGAGGCCACTAAAGAGGAAATGAAAAAAAAATCCCTTAAAGAAATGGAGGAAAAGACAAACAAAAAATTAGAAGAAATCAATAAATTCCTTAAAGAAAGCCAAGAAAAAACAATCAAACAGGTGAAGGAAACAGTTCAAGACTTGAAAATTGAATAGAGACAATAAAGAAAACACAAACCAAGGGAATTCTGGAAATGGATAATCTGGGTAAACAAATAGGAACTACAGATTCAAGTGTAACCAACAGAACACAAGATTTGGAAGAGAGAATCTCAGACACATTAGAGGAAATAAGTTCATTGGTCAAAGAAAATGTTAAATCCAACAAATTCTTAACACAAAACATCCAGGAAATCTGGGACACTGTGAAAAGACCAAACCTAAGAATGATCAGGATAGAAGAAGGAGAATTCCAGCTCAAAGGCACAGAAAATATATTCAACAAAATCATAGATGAAAACTTTCCCAACCTAAAGAAGGACATGCCTATGAAGATACAAGAAGCTTACAGAACACCAAGTAGACTGGACCAAAACAAAACAAAACAAAAAACAAAAAGAAAAAACAGTCCCCTCGCCACATAATAATCAAAATCTAAACATACAGAGTAAAGAAAGAATATTAAGAGCTGCAAAGGAAAAAGGTCAAGTAACATATAAAGGCAGACCTATCAGAATTATACCTGAGTTTTCAGTGGAGACTCTGAAAGCCAGAAGGTCCTGCAGGATGTTTTGCAGACACTAAGAGACCATGGATGCCAGCCCAGACTACTATACCCAGCAAAACTTTCAATCAATGTAGATAGAGAAAACAAGATATTCCATGACAAAACCAAATTTAAACAATACCTATCCACAAATCCAGCCCTACAGAAAGTACTAGAAGGAAAACTACAACCTAAGGAAGTTGGTTGCACCCACAAAAACATAGACAATAGATAATCTCACACCAGCAAATCTCAAGGAAGGGAAACACACACACATACTACTACCACCACCACCAAAAGCAAAAAATAACAGGAACTAACGATCACTGGTCATTCATATCTCTTAATATCAATGGACTCAATTCACCTATAAATAAACAAGCTAACAGAACAAATGTGAAAACAGGCTCCATAGATCTTAGATGGTCTTATAATAAAAAACCCAGAGCCAGATATTGGGGTGAAAGATGAAAGATCAGAGAAGCAGAGTAAGCCACAGCCAACCTCACCTTGCCAACTCCTCAGCTGACTCTGTTTCCATGAATCCTCAGACTGAAAGCCTCTGAGTCCTCACCTGAAAGGGACTCAGCTCAACTGCCTTAGTTCCTGTTTCCTCACCCCTTATATACCTTTCTCTGCTCTGCCATCACTTCCTGGGATTAAAGGCATGTGCTTCCCAGTACTGAGATTAAAGGTGTATGGCATCAGTGCCTGGCTTGGTTTCCATTGTTGCCTTGAACTCACAGAGATACAGATGGATCTCTGCCTCCCGAGTGATAGGATTAAGGGTGTGTGCCACCACTGTCTGGCCTCTATGTCGAATCTAGTGGCTGGCTCTGTCCTCTGATCCTCAGGAAAGCTTTATTAGGGTACACAGTATATCACCACACCATCCTTCTGCTGCATATAAGAAACACATCTCAACTTCAAAGACAGATATTACCTCAGAGTAAAGGGTTGGGAAAAGATTTTTCCAATCAAATGGACCTAAGAAGCAAGCTGGTGTAACTATCCTAATATCCAACAAAATAGACTTCAAACTAAAATCAATCAAAAGAGATGGAGAAGGACATTTCATATTCATCACAGGAAAAATCCATCAAGATGAAGTCTCAATTCTGAACATTTATTCCCCAAATACAAGGGCACCCACACTTGTAAAAGAAACATTACTAAAGCTTAAATCACACATCAAACCCCACACACTAATAATGGGAGACTATACCCCACGCTCACCGGTAGACATGTCTGCCAGACAGAAACTTAACAAAGAAATAAAGGAACTAACAAATGTTATGACTCAAATGGACTTAACTGACATCTACAGAATATTCCACCCAAACACAAAAGAAAACCATCTTCTCAGCACACCATGGAACCTTCCCTACAATTGACCACTCAGTCACAAAGCAAATCTCAACAGATACAAAAAAATGGAATAACCCCCTGTATCTTTTCAGATCACCATGGCTTAAAGTTAGAATTTAACAACACCACAAATTACAGTAATGTCTCGGATTGTGGCGGCATGGGTGTGTGGGTTCACACAGATCTGTGGAAAGAAGATTCAGAGGCATCTTAAGAATGAATCTAGCCTTTCATGGCTGCAGGAGTGTCCAGCCCCTAAGGACTGAAGCACTTTCCCTTTTCCCAGGGCATTTTAATTTTCTCTCTTTACAATTTAGCCAGTTAATTTTCATACCTTCAAAGTAACCTGAAGGGATCTCTCAAAGATACAATGCCAAGTACAAATTCTGTAGCTGGAGAGTTTCTCTCCGGGTCCTGCTAAGCCTCCCGCAGTCCCACAGCCCACTTATAAAATAATCACTCAGATACTTATATTACTTATAAACTGTATGGCCGTGGCAGGCTTCTTGTTATCTAGTTCTTCTATCTTACATTAACCCATTTCTATTAATGTATACCTTGCCACATGGCTCATGGCTTACAGGTACTTTACATTCTGCTCCTCATTGCGGCGGCTGGCAGCAGCTCTCTGCCTCAGCCTTCCACTTCCTAGACTTCTCCTCTCTCTTTGTCCTGCCTATACTTCCTGCCTGGCTACTGGCCAATCAGCATTTTATTTATCAATCAATTATCCACAGCAAAATTTCTTGATTTATCAGGTACCACAGTTTTCCAGTTTGGGAACAAAGTTTTGCATAGGCCTTTGATCCTTTGGAGACTCACAGACGAGATTCACATAGGACCATAAGGGAAACAAAAGGTACCAGTTAAACAAAGGATTGATTAGGGCTAAGTGTTACTCTAAAAAAAAAAAAACCCTACAAACTCATGGAAACTGAACAACACTCACCTGAATCACCACTGGCTCAAGGAAGAAATAAAGAAATTAAAGACATCCTAGATGAAAATGAATGTACAACATATCGAAACTTACAGGACACTATGAAAGCAGAGCTAAGAGGAAAGTTTATAGCACTAAGTGCCCACATAAAAAATTGGAGAAATCTCACACCAGTGACTTAACAGCACACCTGAAAGCTCTAGAACAAAAAGAAGCAAACTCACCCAGGAGGAGTAGACAACAGGAAATAATCAAACTGAGGGCTGAAATCAATAAAATAGAAACAATTTAAATAGACCTATAAATCCCTATAGATATAGAAGCAGTCATTAAAAGTACCTCAACCAAAAATAGCCTAGGGCCAGATGGTTTCAGTGCAGAATTTTACCAGAAATTCAAAGAAGAGCTAATACCAATACTCAAACTGTTCCACACAATAGAAACAGAAGGAACACTGACAAATTCTTTTTATGAGGCTAAAGTTACCTGATATTCAAACCACACAAAGATACAACAAAGAAAGAAAATTACAGACCAGTCTCCCTCATGAACACTGATGCAAAAGTCGTCTGGAAAACTAAATCCAAGAACACATCAAAAAATCATCTACCATGATCAAATAGGCTTCATCCCAGAGATGCAGGGGTGGTTCAGCATATGAGAATCTGTCAATGTAATCCACCATATAAACATACTGAAAGAAAAAAAAACACATGATCATTTCATTAGATGCTGAAAAAGCCTTTGACAAAATACAACACCCCTTCATGATAAAGGTCTTGGAGAGAGATCAGGGATACAAGGAACATACCTAAACATAATAAAATCAATTTACAGCAAGCCGACAGCCAACATCAAATTAAATGGAGAGAAACTTGAAGTGATTTCACTACAATCAGGAACAAGACAAGGCTGTTCACTCTCTCCATATCAGTTCAATATAGTAATAGAAATGCTAGATAGAGCAACAAGACAACAAAAGGAGATCAAGAGGATACAAATTGGAAAGGAAGAAGTCAAACTTTCGCTATTTGCAGATGATACAACAGTACACATAAGTGACCCCAAAAATTCTACCAGGGAACTCCTATAGCTGATAAACATCTTCAGTAATGTGGCAGGATACAAGATTAGTTAAAAAAAATCAGTAGCCCTCCTATATACAAATGATAAACTGACTGAGAAAGAAATCAGAGAAACAACACCCTTTAGAATAGCAACTAATACTATAATATATCTTGGAGTAATTCTATCTAAACAAGTAAAAGATCCTTATGACAAGAACTTTAAGTCTTTGAAGAAAGAAATTGAGGAAGATATCAGAAAATGGAAAGATCTCCCATGCTCTTGGGATAGGTTGGATTAACACAGTAAAAATGGCAATCTTGTCAAAATGCAATCTCCACCAAAATTCCAACACAATTTTTTCACAGACCTCAAAAGAACAATACTCAAGTTCGTTTGGAAAAACAAAAAACCCAGGAAAGCTAAAATAATTCTGTACAATAAAGGAACTTTTGGAGGCATCACCATCCCTAACTTTAAGCTCTACTATAGAACTATAGTAACAAAAACAACTTGGTACTGGTATAAAAACAGACAGGTGGATCAATGGAATCAAATTGAAGATCCTGATATAAATCCACACATCTATGAACACCTGATGTTTGACAAAGAAGCTGAAATTTTAAGATGGAAAAAAGAAAGCATCTTCAACAAATGGTGCTGGTAGAACTGGAAATTAACACATAGAAGATTGTAATAGATCCATATCTATCACCATACACAAAACTCAAGTCTAAGTGGATCAAAGACATAAACATAAATCCAATCACATTGAACCTGATAGAAGAGAAAGTAGGAAGTACTCTTGAACACATCGGCACAGGAGATCACTTCCTAAATATATCACCAACAGCACAGACACTGAGAGCAACAATTAATCAATGGGACCTTCTGAAACTGAAAAGCTTCTGTAAGGCAAAGGACATGATCAATAAGACAAAACAGCAGCCTACAGAATGGAAAAATATCTTCATCAACCCCACATCTCACAGAGGGCTGATCTCCAAATTATATAAAGAACTCAAGAAACTAGACATCAAAATACCAAATAATCCAATTAAAAAATTTTCTAAACAGAGAATTCTCAACAGAAGACTCTCGAATGGCTGAAAGACATTTAAGGAATTGCTCAACATCCTTAGTTATCAGAGAAATGCCAATCAAAATGACTCTGCAATACCATCTTACACCTGTCAGATTGGCTGAGATGGAAAACACTGATGACAGCTTATGTTGGAGAGGATGTGGAATAAGTGGAAGATTCCTCCACTGCTGGGTGTAGTGCAAACTTGTACAGCCACTTTGGAAATCAGTATGGAGGTTTCTCAGAAAATTGGGAATCAATCTACATGAAGACCCAGCTATATCACTCTTGGGCATGTATCTAAATGATGCTCAATCATATCACAAAGACATTTGCTCAACTATTTTCATAGCAGCATTATTCATAATAGCCAGAACCTGGAAACAACCCAGATGCTCCTTAACCAAAGAATGGATAAAGAAAATTTGGTATATTTATGCAGTGGAGCACTAGCAGTAAAAAACAATGACCTCATGAAATTTGCAGGCAAATGGATAGAACTAGAAAAACTCATCCTGAGTGAGGTAATCCAGACCCAGAAAGACAGACATGGTATGTACTTACTCATAAGTGGATAGTAGATGTAAAGCAAAGAATAACCATGCTACAATCCACAGCCCTAGAGAAACTAGGTAACTAGGAGGACCCTAAGAGGGACACATGGATCACCCTGGGAAGGGGAAATAGATGAGATCTCCTGTGTAAACTGGGGCTCGATGGGGTAGAAGGGAGTGCTTGTGGGATGAGAGCATGAGGGAAGGGGATGGTTGAGTTGAGGGAGGAATGGAGAGGGAGAACAATGAAAGAGATATCTCGATAGAAGGGGCCATTTTGGGGTTAGGGAGAAACCTAGTACCAGGGAAATTCCCAGGAATGGGATCCACAGGGGTGACCCCAGCTAAGACTCCTAGCAATAGTGGAGAGGATGTCTGAACTGGCCTTCTCTTGGAATCAGATTGGTGGCTACCCTAATTGTCACCATAGAAGCTTCATCTAGTACCTGTCGAAAGCAGATGCAGAGATCCACAGCCAAGCATTGGGTCAAGCTCCTGGAATCCTGTAGAAGAGAGAGAAGAGAAATGGTATGAACCAGGGGGCTCACAATCATGCTGGGGAAACCCACAGAGACAGCCAACTCAAGCTCTGGGAGCTCACAGACTCTAGACCAACAGCTAGCGGGTCCAACCTAGGCCCTCTGCACATGGGTGACAGTTGTGTAGCTTGGTCTGTTTGTGGGTCCCCTAGCAGTGGGACCAGGATATCTGTCCCTGGTACATAAGCTGGCTTTTTGGAACCTTTTCCTTATGGTAGGATGCTTTGAATAGCCTTGATGTGGAGGGGAGGAGCTTAGTCCTTCCTCAACTTGATATGCCATGCTTTGCTGACTCCCCATGGGAAACTTTACCCTTTCTGAAGAGTGGATGGTGGGGAGAAAAGTTGGGGGAGAAAATGGAAGGAGAGGAGGAAAGGGAAACTGTGGTTGGTATCTAAAATAAATAAAAAAGTTTAATAAAAAATTAAAGAAAAAATTATTCTAAAATACAAGAAAGAGAAAAATCTTAGTTTCTTAAGTTTGGCTTTCCTTAGAAAATTCCCTATTCCAATGCGCTTAATGAGGTTCAGTTTAATATTCTTATGACTAGGGGTTAGCAAACTCCATTGAAACACACACACACACACACACACACACACACACACACACACACACACAAACACACACACGCACACACACACAGAGGGAGAGAGAGAGCTGACTATATTTGACTAATGTTTGCCAACCTCAGCTGACCACTTGTTTTATAAGCTGAAAATAATAGAAAAAATAGTTATGAGTGTAAACAGTTAGATAAAACCAGAAGATGAATATTTCATGTCAGGAAGAGTATATGAAATTCAAAATTCAGTGTTCAGTACAAGAAGACTGCCCATGAAGGAAAGGAAGAAATCTGAAGGGAGGGGAGGGGACAAGATAGATTAATAGAGCAGGTTTGTCATGAAAGGAGGGAGGCTATCTGGGGAGAAGGAGGGGCCAGGAAGAGAGGGAGGAGGAGAGGGAGGACAGCAGCGGAAACATAAGAACAAAGTTTGATAATGTGTGTGTATATATAATATATTATTAGATATTATACTATATATATTAAAATAGCAAGGAGCCTGTCTCTTGACGTTAATTAAAACAGTGAAAGAAATAACATGGTATTTGAACCACAGAAAAACATCAAAATAAAACAAAAAGCAGTGTCCATAAACACAGCATGGAGCAGAGCATGGCCATTTGTTGTTCTGTCATCTGTGCTGTGTTTGACACTGTGTCAGCAGAGCTGTACGGGTGTGACAGAGACCCACAAGTCTACAATATCAACCATCATGTCCTTGACTCAGAGTTTCCCTCCTTTCCTCTTGATGTGTCACAAAGCATGCCATGTGGTTTGAGCCTTTACTATGAAGCTGTTGTAGGATATTACATTATTCAAGTTCTCAGGTGGGAAACCCTGTCAGGACTTAGAGTGAATGAAAAGTGCCCTGATCCTCAATTGGTCTTTCTCTGCTGTTGATGATAGCTAATACAGAAGCCATTTCTCCATCACTCTGCCTGCCAGGATCCTCTAATCCAGTGTGCTGTTTAGTTACAGTGACTTCTTAGTCCTCATAGCTTCATACTTGCTATTTAATTTTTAAGGTTACTGTACTCCATGAATGTTATTGGATTTGTATGTTTCTATAAGATTCCTCTAGTTCTTCCCATTTTTCTTCTTTCCTTTCTATTTTGAATGGGAAGTAGTGGGACTGATTAAGTCAGTTGATGCACTTTAAGCCTGGGCCATATTTTAAGGCCCTGGATTCTACAAGTTTACTGGAAGTTGTCAGTGGAAGGAATGCTTTTCTCTGAGTGTAGCTCAGATTTCAAAGGTGGCATCATCTAGCACAGAGAAGCAGTATCACTCAAGCTCAGGCCCTTGGCACCCAGAGCCTGTGCATCTCTGGCTTTGGTGTGACTGTCCTGATTCCCCTGATGCCAGAGAGAGGAAGACAGAGGCGTTCAGTGTATGCATTCTGACAGTGAAGGCTGGATATGGTTCTTTAACTGTGAACCTTCACTTCCTCTATGCCCTGGTCTTCTTGTCCCCAAAGTGGGACAATAGCAGTCTCTCTCTCTCAAGAGTGGTTGTGATGTTTGAGTGCAAGTGAGATGCAAGGGAAGCCCTGGGCACAGGGCCTGACATGAGTGGGTGCTCAGCAAACCTCTGATGACCCCTTGGCCACTTGGGAAGGTGAGTCATGAGGGGTCCTGTGGTAATGGATTCTCCTGTGTGCTGGCCAGGTCCCTACCCAGAAAGCCAGCTCTGTTCCTGTGCTGGAGAAGACACTGCCCTTAATTTTCAGAGCCTCCTGGGAGCAGTGCTGTGTCCAACAGTGAGACTCCAGGAGCAGGATCTCTAGGGTGCTCTCCAGGACTCTCCAGGTCTGGGGTGCTATGCTGTGCACTTTGCCCCAGGGGACCGAGTCTTTGCTCATGTATTTGTATCACCTTAAGAAGCTCATCTCAGCTGAGCAGTGAATTTAGACTTTCTTCTGGAGGCCACCTTGTCCCAGGAGTTTCCTGATTGCTGTGCTATGGGTTGGAAGGAGATTCCCAGCCCCCAGACACCCCCTATGATGATGGAGGATTGGGTGGCTCTTGTCCTGGAAACTCATGGTCTGGGGTTGGCCCTGGAAAAGCTTGGTGAGTGTGTGAAAAGGGCTCTCTCAGTGAGAAAGAGCAGGGAAGGAATAGTGAGTTCCCCAAACCCACGGTGCCTTAGAGACTTACATTTTGAAATCTTACAATGGCCTTGTGACGTGGCATGATGGCTAGTGGTGTCAAAGTCACAGGAGAAAAAAAGGACCAAGCAAAAATGTCCCTGGGAGGATTTGTGAGGGATGGTTAGTTTAAGTGAGGTAGAGAGGCCCATCTTAACTGTAGGTGGCACTATCCCAAGGGCTGGAGTCCTGGACAAATAAAAAGGAATAGTGAGCTGAGAAGCAGCATTCGTCTCTTTTTGTTTCACAAATAAATATAACATGACAGCCAATTCAACCTCTTGTACCTACTGAATTTCAGCCCCGAGGGAATACATTATCAACCTGTGGGCAAAATAAACCCTTTCTACTTTAAATTGCTTGTGTCTCAATAGCAGGACAAGTAACTAATGCTCCTGGGTTAATACATTTTAATAGGATACACTACGTAGTTCAAGTCGTTCTTGATCTCAGGTTCCTACAAGGCAACGTTTCTTAGGAAGTGTGGATTATGAATGGAGAGACAGGTGCCAGGAGTAGGCAGGATTTTCATAGAACAGCAGCAGGATGAATGCAGAGGAAATAATTTCTTAGGCTCCCATTGTTCTAGATTCCATACCTGTGTCTGTCTAGGACAAGCTAAGGTCTCTTTCTCTAGAACTTGTGGATTGTAGAGAGATGGCTAGTTAGATGCCTGAGAGGTTTAAGTGGCAGGGTGTGACCTGTGTATGTTGAAGCAAGGAAAGTCAGTTATAAGAAACTGTTTGAAGCTGAGCAGGATCCATCTTTTTTTATTATTTATTTTACAATACTATTCAGTTCTACATAACAGCCACAGATTCCCTTGTTCTCCCACTTCCTACCTCCCTCCCCTTCCCCCCAGCCCCATCCCCCGTTCCTATCTCCTCCAGAGCAAGGCCTCCCCTGAGGACTGGGATCGACCTGATAGACTCAGTCCAGGCAGGTCCAGTCCCCTCCTCCCAGACTGAGCCAAGTGTCCCTGCATAAGTCCCAGGTTTCAAACAGCTAACTCATGCAATGAGCCCAGGACCTGGTACCACTGCCTAGATGCCTCCCAAACAGATCAAGCCAATCAACTGTCTCACCTATTTACAGGGCCTGATCCAGTTGGGGGCCCCTCAGCCTTTGGCTCATAGTTCACGTATTTCCATTTGTTTGGCTATTTGTCCCTGTGCTTTATCCAACCTTGGTTTCAACAATTCTCGCTCATATAAACCCTCCTCTTTCTCACTAATTAGACTCCCAGCGCTCCACCCAGGGCCTAGCCGTGGATGTCTGTATCCAGATTCCTCAGTCCTTGGATGGGGTTTCTGGCACAACTATTAGGGTGTTTGGCTATCCCATCACAAGAGTAGGTCAGTCCCGGCTGTCTCTCGACCATTGCCAGCAGTCTTTTGTGGGGATATCTTTGTGGATTTCTGTGGGCTTCTTTAGCACTTTGTTTCTTCCTTTTCTCATGTGGTCTTCATTTACCATGGTCTCCTATTCCTTGTTCTCCCTCTCTGTTCTTGATCCAGCTGGGATCTCCTGCTCTCTTTCCCTCGACCCTCTTTTGTGGAGAGAATGATGCCCTTACACCTGCTGCAGGACATGGCCTGCACTGGGACCATGAAGTTCATACACCTATGCTGTCTACTCTAGTCCTAAGTGTGAGTCTCCATTCTTCCAAGTCTCAGTTTCCTCATGTGGGTGTCTGAGCTTCTATCTCACAGACTAAGAGCACAAAGAACAAACAACAACAAAATTACTACAATCAAAACACATACTTTTCAATAGTAACTTTGATATTAATGGCATATGTTCTCTAATAAAAGGTTTGCTAAAAAGGATTAAGAGACCAACACCCCCTATCAGACCCTGCAATCTACATGACCCACTTCCTACCCCAAACCCACCATCCCTTCAAGACTTCAGTGGCTTCCTAAGACACAGAATCCACTAGCTCTGATTGGACCAAGAAATTAAGGACTCTTCTTCTGCCCAGAGAGTCCTGCCTCTAGGACCTAGGCCCTGAGGCACAACCTGTGCCCCAGAATCCCCACCCATCCCTGCCCCAGTTGCCAGTCATCAGGGAAACCTCCTGCAGGAAGCCCCCCCCCCCAACCCCTCCCATTGGACCTTACAATCTACAAGTTCCTCACCCTGCCCCAGTATCCATCCCATTGTGATCCCAGTAACTTCCTGAGGCACGGAAACCAAACCAGCAGCTCCCATTGGACCAAGAGTAACCCCGGAAACAGGGAATCTGCTAGCCCTCATTGGACCAAGAATGGCTTTCTGAGATATAAAATCTGCCAGCTCTCATTGGATCAAGAGAGGCTTCCTGAGACACAGAAACTGTTAGCTCTGACTGGACCAAGAGCCCCGATAAGACCAAGAGTGGCTCTGTGAGTCACAGAATCAACTAGCTTGGGTTAGGCCAAGAGCGGCTCCCTGAGATACAGAATCTGCCAGCTCCAATTAGACCAAGAGCCCAGACTGGACCCAGGGGGGCCCCCTGAGACACAGACACAACAAGCACAGAGTAGACCAAGAGCAACTTGCTCAGACACAGGCACCTCTTATACCTATTAGAGGAGGAGATGGGTAGATGTCAAGGCAAAAATACAATGTGAAGAGCAATATGGCATCACCAGAACCTAGCCCTCCTCCAATAGCAAGACCTGAACATCAAAATGTAGAAGAAACAGAAGAAAGCGACCTTAAAAATAGCTTCATGAATATGCTAGAGGCCTTTCAAGAAAAAAATGAAATATGAAATTGAGGAAAGACAAACAAAAATTGGAAGAAATCAATAAAGAAATTGAGGAAAAGACAAATAAAAAAATTGGAAGAAATCAATAAATTCCTTAAAGGAAACTAAGAAAACCATGAAAAAACAATTAAAAGGTGAGGGAAACAGTTCAAGACCTGAAAAGTGAAATAGAAACAATAAAGAAGACACAAACAGAGGGAATGCTGGGAATAGAAAATCTGAGTAAACAAACAGGAAACACAGATGCAAGTATAACCAACAGAATTCGAGAGATGGAAGAGAGAATCTCTGGTGTAGAGGATACAATAGAGGAAATAGTTTCATCAGGCAAAGAAAACACCAAAGCCAAAAAAGTCATAACACAAAATGTCCAGGAAATCTGAGACACCATGAAAAGACCAAACCTAAGAATAATAAGGATAGAAGAAGGAGAAGAATACCAACTCAAGAGCACAAAAAATGTATTCAACAAGATCATAGAAGAAAACTTTCCCAACTTAAACAAGGAAATACCTATGAAGATACAAGAAGCCTATAGAACACCAAACATACTAGACACCCCCAAAAGTTCCCTTGCCACATAATAATTAAATAACTAAACATATAGAATAAAGAAAGAATATTAAGAGCAGCAAAGGAAAAAGGCCAAGTGAATTATAAAGGCAGACCCATCAGAATAACACCCGACTTCTCAATGGAGACTTTGAAAGCCAGAAGGACCTGGACAGATGTAATGCAGACACTTAGAGACCATGGATGCCAGCCTAGACTATTATACCCAGCAAAACTTTCAATCATCATAGATGGAGTGAACAAGACATACCAAGATAAAACCAGATTTAAACAATACCTATCTATAAATCCAGCCCCACAGAAAGCACTAGAAGGAAAAATCCAGCCGAAGGAAGTCAGACAACCCACGAAAACACAGGCAATAGATAACCCCACAGCAGTAAATCCCAAAGAAGAGAAATACACACACACACACACACACACACACACACACACACACACAAACTACCACCAGAAGATAACAGGAATTAACAATCACTGGTCATTAATATCCCTTAATATCAATGAAATTAATTCATCTATAAGAAGACACAGGCTACCAGAATGGATATGAAAGCAGGGCCCATCTTTCTGTTACGTACAAGAAACACATCTCAACTTCAAAGACAGACACTACCTCAGAGTAAAAGGCTGGGAAAAGTCTTTCCAATCAAATGGACTTAAGAAGCAAGTTGGTGTAGCTATCCTAATATGCAACAAAATAGACTTCAAACTAAAATCAATCAAAAGAGACCAAGAAGGACATTACATACTCATCACAGGAAAGATCCACCAAGATGAAGTTTCAATTCTGAACATTTTTGCCCCAAATGCAAGGACACCCACATATGTAAAAGAAACATTACTAAAGTTTAAATCACACATAAAAACCCACACATTAATAGTGGGAGACTTCAACACCTCACTTTCACCACTGGACAAATCTGCCAGATCGAAACTTAACAGAGAAATAAGGGACTTAACTGATGTTATGACTCAAATGGACTTAATAAATATCTACAGAACATTCCATCCTAACAAAAAAGAATATACCTTCTTCTCAGCATCCCATGGAACCTTCTCTAAAATCAACCACATACTTGGTCACAAAGCAAACCTCAAGAGATACAAAAAAAAATTGTAATAACTTCATGCATTCTATCAGACCACCATGGTTTAAAGTTAGATTTCAACAACAACAAAAATTACAGAAAGCCTACACTCTCATAGAAACTGAATAATGCCCAACTGAATCACTAATGGGCCAAGGAAGAAATAAAGAAATTAAAGACTTCCTAGAGATCAATGAAAATGAAGACACCACATACCCAAACTTATGGGACACTATGAAAGCAGTACTAAGAGGAAAATTCATAGCACTAAATGCCCACATAAAGAAGTTGGAGAAATCTCACACTAGTGACTTAACAGCACATCTAAAAGCTCTAGAACAAAAAGAAGCAAACTCACCCAGGAGGAATAGATGCCAGAAAATAATCAAGTTGAGAGCTGGAATCAATAAAATAGAAACAAAGAGAACAATATGGAAACAAAGAATCAATGAAATGAAGAGTTGGTTCTTTGAGAAAATCAACAAGATAGACAAGCCCGTATCAAAACTAAGCAAAAGGCAGAAAGAGAGCATCCAAATTAAAATCAAAAATGAAAAGGGGAACATAATAACGGAAACTGAGGAAATCTAGAGGGTGATCAGGTTATACTTCAAAAATCCGTACTCCACAAAATTGGAAAAATCTAAAGAAATGGATGATTTTCTGTATAGGTATCATATACCAAATTTAAATTAAGACCAGATAAACAATTTAAATAGACCAATAACCTCTAAGGAAATAGAAACAGTCATTAAAAGTCTCCCAACCAAAAAAAAGCCCAGAACCAGATGGTATCAATGCAGAATTCTACCAGAATTTCAAAGAAGAGCTAATACAAATACTCTTCAAATTGTTCCACACAAGAGAAACAGAAGGAACATTATCAAACTCTTTTTATGAGGCTACAGTTACCTTGATACCCAAACCACACAAAGATGCAACAAAGAAAGAGAATTACAGACCAGTCTCCCTCATGAACATTGATGCAAAACACATCAAAAAAATTATCCACCATGATCAAGTAGTCTTCATCCCAGAGATGCAAGGAGGGTTAAGCATATGAAAATCTGCCAATGTAATACACCATATAAACAAACTGAAAGAAAAAAAACATATGATCATCTCATTAGATGCTGAAAAGGCCTTTGAAAAAATCCAACACCCCTTCATGATAAAGGTTCTAGAGAGATCAGGAATACAAGGAATATACCCAAACATAATAAAGGCAATTCACAGTAAGCTAAAAGCCAACATCAAATTAAATGGAGAGAAACTCAAAGTGATTCCACTAAAGTCAGAAACAAGACAAGGCTGTTCTCTCTTCCCATATTTATTTAATATTTTACTTGAAGTTCTAGCTAGAGCAACAAGACAACAAAAGGAGATCAAGGAGATACAAATGCAAAGGAAGAAATTAAACTTTCGCTATTTACAGATGATATAGTAGTATATACATAAGTGACCTCAAAAAGTTTACCTGGGAACTTCTACAGCTGATAAACACCTTCAGTAATGCGGCAGGATACAAGATTAAGTAAAACAAAAACAACAACAACAAAAAACAGTAGCCCTCCGATATTCAAATGATAAATGAGCTGAGAAAGGAATCAGAGAAACTTCACCCTTTACAATAGCCACAAATAATATATCTTGTGGTAACTCTAACTAAGCAAGTCAAAGATCCATATGACAAGAACTTTAAGTCTCTGAAGAAATAAATTAAAGAAGATATCAGAAAATAGAAAGATCTCCCATGCTTATGGATAGGTGGGATTAACATAGTAAAAATGGCAATCTTACCAAAAGCAATATACAGATTCAATGCAATTTCCATCAAAATCCCAACATAATTCTTTACAGACTTTGAAAGAACAATACTCTACTTCATATGGAAAAACAAAACAAAACAAAAAACGCACCAGAATAGCTAAAACAATCCTGTACAATAAAGAAACTTCTGGAGGCATCACCATCCCTGACCTTAAGCTCCACTATAGAGTTATAGTAATAAAAATAGCTTGATATTGGCATAAAAACTGACATGTGGACCAATGGAATAAAATTGAAGACCCTGACATTAATCAACACACCTATGAACACCTGGTTTTTGACAAAGAAGCCAAAGATGTAAAATGGAAAAAAAGCATCTTCAACAAATTATGCTGGCATAACTGGATGTCAATAAGTAGAAGATTGCAAAAAGATCCATATCTATCACCATGCACAAAACTCAAGTCCAGGTGGATTAAAGACCTCAACATAAATCCAGTTACACTGAACCTGATAGAAGAGGAAGTAGGAAGTAGTCTTGAATGCATTGGCACAGGAGATCACTTCCTAAATATAACACCAGTAGCACAGACACTGAGAGAAACAATTAACAAATGGGACCTCCTGAAACTGAGAAGCTTTTGTAGAGCAAAAGACACGGCCAATAAGACAAAACAACAGCCTACAGAATGGGAAAAAATCTTCACCAACCCCACATCTGACAGAGGGCTGATCTCCAAATTACATAAAGAATTCAAGAAATTAGACAACAAAATATCTTATAATCCAATTAAAAAGATGGGCTACAGAGAGAAACAGAGAATTCTCAACAGAAGAATCTCAAATGGCTAAAGGACATTTAAGGAATTGCTCAACATCCTTAGTCATCAGCGAAATAAAAATTAAAAACAACTCAGAGATATCATTTTACACCTGTCAGAATGGCTATGATCAAAAACACTAATAACAGTCAATGTTGGAGAGGATGTGGAGCAAGGGGGACACTCCTCCACTGCTGGTGGGAGTGCAAATTTGTACAATCACATTGGAAATCAGTATGGAGGTTTCTCCAAAAATTGGGATCTATCTACCTCGAGACCCAGCTATACCACTTTTGGGCATATACCCAAGGAATGCTCAATCATACCACAGGAACACATGCTCAACTATCTTCATAGCAGCATTATTCATAATAGCCAGAACCTAGAAACAACCTTGATGTCCCCCAACTGAAGAATGGATAACAAAAATGTGGTACATGTACACAATGGAGTATTACTCAGCAGTAAAAAATGATATCATGAAATTTGCAGGCAAATGGATGGAACTAGGAACTATCATCCTGAATGAGGTAACACAGACTCAGAAGGACAAACATGGTATGTACTCACTCATAAGTGAATATTAGATGTAAAGCAAAGGATAACCAGACTACAACCCACAGCTCCAGGGAAGCTAGGTAAAAGTAGGGCCCTAAGAGGGACACATGTATCACCCTGGGAAGGGGAAATAGATGACATTTCTATGAGTAAACTGGAGGTGAGTGGGGACAATAGAGGGAAGGGGATAGTGGACGAGAACATATAGGAATGGGATGGATTAGCTGGGACAGGGACGGAGTGGGAGAGCAATGAAAGAGATTTCATGATAGAGGAGGACATCAGAGGGATAGGGAGCAACTGTGTACTAGGGAAGTTCTCAGGAATTCACAAAAATGAACCCAGCTTAGATTACTAGCAATAGTGGAGAGGGTGCCTGAACTGGCTTACCTCAGTAATCAGATTGGTGAATACCCTAAATGTCATCATAGAACTTTCATCCAGTAACTTATGGAAACAGATGTAGAGATCCACAGCCAAGCACCAGGCTGAGCTCCAGGAGTCCAGTCGAAGAGAGAGAAGAGGGGTTCTATGAGCAAGGGGCATTAAGATCATGATGGGGAAACCTACAGTGTCAACCAAACTAAAGTAGTGGGGGGAGAGGAAGCTTGGGGGCGGGAGGAGGGAAGAGAGGGAGAGCTGTGCTTGGTATATAAAATGAATAAAAAATTTCTTTTTAAAAAAAGGATTAAGAAATGAAGTCTGGATTGTAGGAGCTGGTGGGGTCAAGGACACAATGAGAGCATGACCCACAGAACCAATTAATCAGAGCTCATAGGGGCTTATAGAGACTGAAGTAACAATCAGGGATCCTGCATGTGTCTAAGCTAGGTGAGCTGCATATATGTTATGATTCTGTATCTTGGTGTTCCTGTGGGACTCCTAACAGTGGGAGTGGGAGTTGTCTCAGACTCTTTTGCCTGCTTTGGGAACCCTTTTCCTCCTACTGGGTTGTCACACTTCAGCTGTAGTATGAAGTTTGTGTTAGTCTTGTTGTATCTTGTTATGCCATGTTCAGTTGATATCCCTGGGAGGCCTGCTCTTTTCTGAAGGGAAACAGAGGAGGAGTCAATCTGGGGGAGAGAGAGGGTAAGGACTGGGAAGAGTGGAGGGAGGGAAAACTGCTGTTGGGATTTGTGGTGAATAGACAAATTCATGGAAGATGAAGCTACTCATTACTGAATAATGAGCCAAAGAAGAAACCAAGAAAGAAATAAAATGTACTGTAACTAAATGAAAATGAAACAAACACACAAAAGCAAAACAACAACAACAACAACAAAAAAAAACAATAGAACAAAGCCTCTGGAATGAATTAAAAGCAGTTCTACAAGGGAAATTTACAGATCTAAGTACTTATATTAAATACCAAAAAGGACACAGATAAATGGCTTAATGAAAAGACTTGAGTCTGAAAAAAAAAAACAAACAAACAAAAAACCAAGAACAAACCCACCAGAAATCAAGTAGATGGCAAGAAATAATTTAAAATGCAGAAGTTATTGAAATAGAAACAGGCAAGACAATACAAAGAACCAATGAATCTAAAAGTCTAAGAGTGAGTTCTTTGAGAAGATAAAGAAATCTGAAAGACCCTTGGCTCAACTAACCAAAAGAAAGAAAAATAGAGGACCCAAATGAACAGAATCAGAAATGAAAAGGAAAAGATTACAACAGGCACCAAAGAAATTCAGAATGGTTCCAGGAAATACTATAAAAACCTGCACTCTTCTGAGCTGAAAAATCTAAAAGAAATGGACAAAATTCTGGATTCATTCAAGCCTGAAAGTTAAAGCAACAAGAGTTCAATGAGCTAAATAGATAAATAACAAAAAGGAGATTGAGACAGTAATAAAAGCCTTCTGACTAAAATCAGTCAGGCAGAGATGGATTTCCAGCAAATTCTACCAGAAATCTCAAACAAGATCTACAACAATCCTTCTAAAGTTACTCAAAACAAACAAACAAAAGAACAACAAAAAACCCCGTCCTCACAGACACAGGAGTACTTCCAAACTCCTTCTATGAAGTCAGTTTAACTCTAATACCTAAAACACACACACACACACACACACACACACACACACACACACACACACAAAGACATAGAACAAAACTTTCAAAACTGCATTCCAATTTCCCTGACAAAGACACAAAGATCCCTAATAAAATACTTGTAAACCTAATACTTAAAGATCATCCATCATGATCATATTGGTTTTATATTGAGATGCAGGGATGGTTCAACAAACATATATAAACTAAGATAAGAAATCATATAAATGTGCTTAAAGGAAAAAAAGTTACAGAATTATCTCATTAGATCCCGAAAAATCCTTTGACAAAATTCAACATTTTTTCATGAGTAAAGTTGCAGAGAGAACAGGACCCACCCTTAACATAATGAAGGCTCTTAATAACTAGCACACAGCCAATATTTTCCTAAATAGAGAAAAAAAAAACCCATAAAAGTAATACCATTAAAACCATAAGTGAGACAAGGCTGTCCACTATAACTACTCCTTTTATTTCTTCATTTTTTTCATTTTATTTTTTATTCCATGTGTAAAGACAAGAGAAGGAAATTAAATGGAAACAAGTCAGAAAAGAAGTTAGATTATCTCTATTTACACATGATATGACATTATATATATCAGAAGACAATTGCACCAAAGTGGCAGGATAAAATAATCAACTTAACTAAATTCAGTAATGTTTCCTTACAACACCACCAAATACTCTGAGAAAGAGACCATGGGCACTTTTCCACTTACAATAACATCAAAGAAAACAAACTATTTAGGAACAAGCCTAACAAAGAGGTGAAAGAATTCTAAAATGAAAACTTCAAATCCCAGAAGAAACAGACTGAGGAAGACACTAGAAAATGGGAAGAACTCCCACGCTTGTAGATTGGCAGAATATTGTGAAAAATGAGCATTTTACTAACAGTAATTTTCAGATTCAATGCAACCTCACTCAAAATGCCCACAACATTAGTCAAAAATTAATTTTTTTCCTTTTAAAGGAAGATTTATTCATTTAAATGTGTGTGTGTTTGAGTATTTTACCTGCATGTGTGTATGTGTTTCATAAGTGTGTCTGGTTCCCCATGGGGGTCAAAAGAGGGCATTTGACTTGGTAGTGGAGTTTCAGATGGTTGTGAGCCACTGCATGGGTGCTGGGAACTAAACCTAGGTCCTCTGCAAATGCAATAAGTGCTCTAAACCACAGAGCAATTTCTCCAGCCTCTGGACTCACCACAAAATTGTTTTTTTTTTTTTTCAGATAGAGTCTCTCTATATAGCCCTGGCTGTCCAGAAACACTATGCAGACCAAGCTGGCCTTGAACTCTCAGAGTTCTGTCTGCCTCTGCCTCCTGAGTACTGGGATTACCGATGTTTACCTCCATTATGGCTTTACCACGACATTATTCACAAATAGAAAAAAAAATCTTAAAATTCATATGGAGCCCGAAAGACCCCAGACATCCAAAGCAATCCTGAGTTAAACAATGCTGGAGGGATTTCAAGATTTATTACAGAACTATAGTGATGAAAGCACTTTGATACCAGGTCAAAAACAGACATCTAGGCCTGTAGAAAAAAGTGGAAGATGCTAACATGAACACAGCTAACTACAGCCATCTGATAATTAACAAGGATGCCAAAAATGTACACTGGATAAAAGACAACATCTTCAACAAGTGGGCCTGGCAGAACTGGATCCATATGCTTAGAAAAATAAAACTAGATTTCTCTATGTCACCCTGCACAAAAAAACCAAATCCAAATGGATCAAAGACATAACTGTGGAACCTGAATACTGAAAGTGCTAAGAAGAAAACAGGCTACAGGATATAGGTGTGGGAAAGGACATTCTTAGTAGGATTTCATTGAACCAGGAATCAAATCCAATAACTGATAAGTGGGACATTATCAAACTAAAAAGATTCTATACATCAAGAAAACAGTAAGTTGAGTGAAGAGGAAGCTTGCAGAGAGGGAATCTTTGCCATCTATACATCTGACAGAGGATTAATATACAGAATATATAAAGAACTCAAAAAACAAGGAGTCAAAACAAAACAAAACAAAACAAAACAAAACAAAACAAAACAAATGGTCCTTATCCTGACACTGCCTGGAGTTCAAGGACCCAGAGGCTGGGTGGCCCAGAGACCTGTGATAGAACTAAATACAATTGGAGAAAAAAAAAAGTCAACATAATGATGCCCAATGATATTCTGCTCTAATCATAGATTGGTGACTACCCTAATTATCATCACAGAGTCTTCATCCAGTCACTGATAGGAACACACAGAGACCCACAGCCAAACATGAGGCTGAGCTCAGAGAATCCTGCTGAAGTGAGGGAGGAAGGATTGTATGAGCCAGATGGGTCAAGGACATCACAAGGAAATCCCCAGAATCAACTAACCTGGACTCACAAGAGCCCATAGAGACTGAACCAACAACCAGGGAGCCTGCATGGGACTGACTTTGCATATATGCGACAGTGTGTAGCTTTGCCTTCTTGGGGGACTCCTAACAGTGGGAGCAGGGACTGTCTTTGACTATTTTACTGGCTTTTGGATCATGCTATGGCTCATGTTAGGTTCCCTTGCCCAGCCTTAATACAAGGGGAGGTGCTTAGTCCTACTGAAACTTGATGTGCCATGCTTTGTTGATACCTGTAGGAGGCTAGCCCCTTTCTGAACAGAAACAGAGGAGTGGATTGGGGGTGAGTGGGAGGGGAGCAGGGGAGGGAACGGGAGGAAAAGAGGGAGGGAAACCAGTCTAGATGTAAAATAAATAAATATATTTAATAAAAACAAACAAAAAATAAATAACACAATTAAAAAATGGGCTATGGATTTGAAGAGAGTTCTCAGAAGAAAAAATAAAAGTGAATAAGGAATATCTTAAAAAGTGCTCATCATCCTTAGCAATTAGGAACATGCAAAGTAAAACAACTTTCTAAGTTCATTTTACCCTAGTCAGAGTGGCTAAGATTAAGAAAATAACTGAACAAGTGCTGGGGAGGATGCCAGGGAAATGGAACCTTCATTCACTGTTGGTGTAATTGCAAACTGGCCCACCTGCTCTGGAAATCAGTGTGTAAATTTTAAAAATGTTCTGTAGATATCGATTAAGTCCATTTGTGTCATAACATCAGTTAGGTCCCTTATTTCTCTGTTAAGTTTCGATCTGAGAATGGGGTGTTGAACTCTCCCACTATTAATGTGTGGGCTTTGATGTGTGATTTAAGCTTTAGTAGTGTTTCTTTTACATATGTGGGTGTCCTTGTATTTGGGGCATAAATGTTCAGAATTGAAACTTCATCTTGGTGGATCTTTCCTGTGATGAGTATGTAAAGGACCCATAGAAAGGTGACCACTGAACTTTGCTTGGTGAAATGGTCTTTCAGGTTCCTGCTTCTCAGAGGAAACTGCCAGACAAATCTACAGGACACAGAGAGAAATGACTGAGAGACTCCAGGCCTGTGTGCTGAAGACAGATGCCCCAACTTTACAGAGGAACATTAGGTGACTGTCCAGGCTGCCAACTGTCTCTGTCTACCCTGCAAGACTCCCAAAAGTTGCTTGCATCCTTCTCCTGTTTCTCAGGTAATATTATATCCTTCTAAGGTCTTTGATGTAGTTGAAGACTAGAGATAGTTATAATTTTCCTTAGTTATGATAAAAGATAAAAGGTTAGATATGAAACCTTAGACTCACAAATATAAGATAGATAGGTATCTTCTTTAATTTTGCCAAATAGACTAGTTATTATAAATAGACTAGATATTATAACTGTAATTCTTGCTTGATAATTGTTTTGTTATCTGTAATTTTACTATGTGAAAATTAAAAGCTTCCTTTTTGAAAAAAAAAGAAAAGGGGAAGTGCTGTGGGATATTCTGTATGTCAAATGTGTTGCTCTTATTAGTTAATAAATAAAATACTGATTGGCCAGTAGCCAGGCAGGAAGTATAGGCGGGACAAGCAGAGAAGAGAATTGGGGGAAGTGGAAGGCTGAGGCAGAGAGACACTGCCAGCCACTGCCATGACAAGCAACATGTAAAGATACCGGTAAGCCACAAGCCACATGGCAACTTATAGATTAATAGAAATGGGTTAATTTAAGATATAAGAACAGTTAGCAAGAAGCCTGCCACGGCCATATAGTTTGTAATATAAGTCTCTGTGTGTTTACTTGCTTGGGTCTGAGGGCCGTGGGAGCCAGGCAGGAAGAGGATAACTTTAGCTACAATCTCTCTTGATTGATTTTGTTTTGTTATCTGTAATTTTACTATGTGAAAGTTAAAACTTTCTTTTTTTGTTAGATATTAGGATAGCTACACCAGCTTGCTTCTTAAGTCCATTTGATTGGAAAGACTTTTCCCAGCCTTTTACTCTGAGGTAGTGTCTGTCTTTGAAGTTGAGGTGTGTTTCTTGCATGCAGCAGAAAGATGGGTCCTGCTTTCATAACCATTCTGTTAGCCTGTGTCTTTTTTTTTATAGGTGAATTGAGTTCATTGATATTAAGGGATATTAATGACCAGTGATTGTTAAAATTCATGTTATCTTTTGGTGGTAGGTGTGCGCGTATATCTCTGGATGCAACAGGAAAAAAATTAAAGAAAAAGAAATTAAGAAAAAGCATGGCATTGCCCTGTACCACAGCAAACCATCAAAACAAAACAAAAAGTAGTGTTAAAAAACAAAGGATCACTGGAGCCCAGCATGGCTGTGTTGTTGTTCTGTTGTCCATGCTGTCTTTGAGGCTGTGTCAGCAGAGTTCTACAGGTGTGACAGAGACCCACAAAACCCACAATATCAGCCAGCAGTCCTTTACTCAGAACTTACCAACATTCCTCTTGATACATCACACAACATGCCACATGGACTGAGCAGTTACTAAGCTATTCAAGTTCTCAGATAAGACATCCCTTCGGGACATAGAAACAACGATAAGTGTCTTTCTCTTCAATTGGTCTTTTCCCTGCTGTTGATAATAGCTAATACAGAAGCCATTTCCCTATCACCCTGCCTACTAGGATGCTCTAATCTGATGGGCTGCTTTGTTACAGCCATTCTTAAGTTCTCATTGTTTCATATCTGATATTTTTATTTCTAGGGTTACTATATTACTTTGATGTAAGTGCATTTGTATGTTTCTGTAAGGTGCCTGGAGTCCTTTCTATTTTTCTTCCCCCCTTTCTATTTTGAATGGGTAGTGGTGGGACTGATGAAGTCAGTTGATGCACTTTAAACCTGGGCCATATTTTAAGGCCCTGGATTCTACAAATTTACTGGAAGCTGGCAGTAGAAGGAATGCTTTTTTTGAGTGTAGCTCAGATTTCAAAGGTGGCATCTTCTAGCACAGAGAAGTATTGCTCAAGGTCAGGCCCTTGGCACCCAGAGCCTGTATTTACCTGGCTTTGGTGTGACTGTCCTCATTTCCCTGATGTCAGAGAGAGAGAGGAAGACAGAGGCGTTAAGTGTGAATCTTGACATTGAAGGCTGAATACAGTTCTTCAACTGTGAGCCTTCACTTTTCTAAGCCTTGTTCTTCTTGTCTCCAAGGTGGGACAACAGCAGTCTCTCTCTCTCTCTCAAGAGTGACTGTGAGATTTAAGTGTGAGTGAGATACAAGGGAAGCCCTGGGCACAGGGCCTGACATGAGTGGGTGCTCAGCAAACCCCTGATGACCCCTTGACCACTGGGAAGGTGAGTGATGAGGGATCCTGTGGTAATGGATTTTCCTGTCTGCCAGTTCTCTGCCCAGAAATCTAGCTGTGTTCTTGTGCTAGAGAAGACACTGCCCTTGATTCCAAGGACCTCCTGGGAGCAGTGCGATGTCCAACAGTGACACTCTAGTGGCAGGATCTGTAGGCTGCTCTTGAGGGTTATCCAGGTCCAGGTGCTATGCTCTGCACTGTGCCCCAGGGGACCCGTAAGAGAAGCTCATGTCCCCTGAGCAGTGAATTTAATTTTTCAGACTCAGGCCACCTCATCCCAGGAGGTTCCTGATTGCTGTGCTATGGGTTGGAGGGAGGTTCCCAGTCCTAAGACACACCCTCTGATGTTGGAAGATTGGGTGACTCTTCACTTGGCAACTCATGGTCTGGAGGTTGGTCCTGGAAAATCTTGGTGGAGGTGTGAGTAGGGCTCTCCCAATGAGAAAGAACAGGGAAGAAACAGCTGGTTCCCTAACACCCACTGTGCCTCAGACCCTTACACTTTGAGCTCTTACAGTGATCCTGTGAGATGGCAAAATGGCTACTATTGACAATGTCATAGGGGGAAAAGCACCTAGCAGAAATGTCCCTGGTAGGACTTGTGAGGAGTAGGTTAGGTTATGTGAGGTAGGAAGGCCAACCTTAATCGTAGGTGGTACCATCCCAAGGGCTGGAGTCCTGGACAAATAAGAAGAAATAGTGTGCTGAGAAACAGCGTTCATCTCTTTGTGCTTCACAATTAAACACAATTGAACCAGCTGATTCAACCTCTTATAGTCACTGAATGAATTTCAGCCCCTGAAGGACTACATTCTCAATCCTGGGAAAAAGGAATTCTGTCTGTTTTAAATTGCTTTTGTTACAATAGCATGGTAAGTAACTAATACACCTGGATTAATAATTTTTTTTATGAATTTTTTTTTAAGATTTATTTATTATGTATACAGAAGAGGGCGCCAGATCTCATTACAGATGGTTGTGAGCCACCATGTGGTTGCTGGGACTTGAACTCAGGACCTCTGGAGGAGCAGTCGGTGCTCTTAACCTCTGAGCCATCTCTCCAGCCCCTTAATAATTTTTAATAGGATCCTCTATGGAGTTCAGGTTGTTTTTCATTTCAGCCTCCTACAATTTAATATTTGGTGGGAAAAATGAACTTTGAAGGGAGAGACAAGGAGTAGGCAGGATTTTCACAGGACAGCTACAGGGTGAAGGAGGAGGAAGTCATTTCTCAGGCTCCCATTGTTCTAGATTCCAGCCCTGCATCTGTCTCTATGTGCTGTGAGCTTGGACAAGTTATTCTCTCTTTCTAGACCTTGTGCACTGGAGAGAGGTGGCTACTTTGATGCTTGAGAAGAGGAAGAGGCAAGAGTATGCTTGTGTATGCTGAAGTAAGGAAAGTCAGTAGAGGACACTTTCTGATCCTGAGGCAGGAGCCTACCCCCCACTCAGGATCCAACTCAAGAGAAGAGACCTTCTTGCAACTTCAGGACTTGCATGAACCTTGCAATTTCAGAACTCACTCATATTTTGAGCTGAACTCTGGGTGTCATTTGGGTTAGGTTCACTGCTGACCCCCATGGATTCCAGTTTCTTCATGTGTCAAATGCATTTTCAGCACTACAGAGCCCAGAGGCATCATTTGTAGCCTGTGACATTCTACCATGGCTCCTCTGCCTTCCGTTTAAGTTGCCTGTTGTAGGTCCCCATGCAGGTGGAGGCTCACCTGTGAAGAACTGCCGTCTATGTGACTAGAAGTCCATCCCAGCTGCCAGCTCAGCTTACCTTCGCTACTGAATCCAGAATCAGCAGAGGCCACTGACATTGAAATTGGTCTCCAATATCCATACTGTGAGCTCAGATTATGTTGTGAGGAACTTTGGAGGGTAGTGAGATCCTCTTCGAGTGTGGATTTTGATCCTGGAAATGATAAAGAAAGGACCATGGGAAGGGACAGTGGTTGTGTGATTGTCAGAGAGGCAGCAGTTGGAGTCAGTGTAGCAGGGCTGGGGTCCTATCTGCTTACCCTCACACCCTTCTCCACTCTGTTGTGGAGAGAATGATGCTCTTACACCTGCTGCAGGGAAATGTTACTGCACTGGGATTATGAAGTTCACATACCTATGCTGATCTACTAAGTCCTCAGTGTGAGTCTCCATTCTTCTCTGACCCTCAGCTCTCTCTTGCATGTCTCTGAGCTTCTTTTCCACAGGGATAAGTAGAATCTTACTGTGTAGTTCTGACTTGCCTTGAGCTTGGATTCCTCCCACATTAACTTCACAGGTTCTGTGATTACATGAATATGTCTACAACCAGTTAGTAATCTTATGTCTGAAGCTTTATTACATTTCATAGCATTTGATATACAGCTTCTAGGTGGAAATATGTCCATTACACTCAGAGTTTTTTTTGTGGAATATTAGTTATATTTGTTTATGCTGTGGAATATTTGTTTAGTGATGCAAAATTGTGTTGCATTCTTTTATGTTGCATTTGCTTAACTCTGTGAAGTTGTTGTTACTTTGCCTATCTAAAACACCTGATTGGGCTAATAAAGAGCTGAATGGGCAATAGCGAGGCAGGAGAAAGTTTAGGTGGTGCTGGCAGGCAGAGAGAATAAATAGGAGTAGAAATCTGGAAGAGAGATCGGTGCATGAAAGGAGAAGGAGAGGAGGACTCCAGGGGGCTGCAACTTAGCTACACAGCAATCCATGGAGTAATTAGTAAAGCAAGGTATACAGAAAGGTAAAAGCCAAGAGTCAAAAGATAGATGGGATAATTTAAGTTAAGAAAAGCTAGCTAAGTCCAGTCATTCGTAAGCAAGTTTAAGACTCTGTGGATTTATCTGGGACCTTGGTGGCAGGCCCCCAAAGCACCAAAGATTCCAAAAACAACCAATAACAGAGATTCTGACAAAATTTTGGTGGGCTGAAGTACACATTTCAAATAATTGCCAATGGTTAGTAATTGGCATCCTAGGGAGGAAGGTGAGTCTTCAAAACACAGTTTTGAGTCACAGTGATATTTAATCATGGACGTTCAGGATGGAGAGGAATTGTTTTAAATGGAACAATAGGGAAGTTGTGTGAGACATGTCTAATCCCTTTTACCATGTCCTTAGATACAAAGGCTTTAATCCTATCACACAGTAAGTGAAATCAGTGACCATCGAGGGCAATGACTTTTGACTCTGTAGTCAACATTTTCAAAGCTTAATGTGTGGTAAAAAAAAATGAACTTTGAAATGAAAGACAAGGTTTAGGCAGGACTTTTACATTGTAGCAGTAGGTTGAAAGAGGTGCCTTTAATGTCCCATGCACTGAGTGTTGGGTTGCAGCCCTGCATCAGTCTCTATGTGCTGTGAGCTTGGACAAGTTAACCTCTCTCTCTAGACCTTGTGCACTGAAGAGAGGTGGGTACTTTGTTGCTTGAGAAGAGGAAGAGGCAAGGGTGTATGACTTGGCATAATATTTTTGTACACTGTGAAGATGTGTCTTCCCCAGTGTGCCTTCTGATTTGGTTTAATAAAGAGCTCGATGGCCAGAAGCTTGTCTGGAAGAGGTTACATGGGACTTCCTGGCAGAAAGGAAGAGGAGATGAATTGAGGTGCAGGAGAGATGCCAGAGGACATGGGGACAAAACAGGAGGTGCAAGATGGAAGAGAGGGAAAAAGCCACAAGGCAAAACAAAGATTAATATAAATGGGTTAATTTAAGTTATAAGACCTAGTATGGCAAGCCTAAGATATATGCCGAGCTTATGATTAATAATAATGATTAATAATAAATCTCCATGTTGTTTTTTATGAGCTGGCAGCCAAAAGAAAAATCTATTTGTGTGGCCTGGGTAAGTGAGAGTGAAATAAGGGGAGTCAGGAGAAGAAAATGACTGAAGCTGAGGCAGGAGCATACCCTCTTCTTAGGGTCCATCTAAGGAAAAGAGATCTTGGATTTTCAAGACCTCCATGACTCCCCTGGATCTTCAGTGCCCACTCATATTTTGAGGTGAATTCTGGGTGCCAGTAGGGTTTTCATGTTTCTCCTTGTATCAAATGCAGCTTCAGCTCTGCATTGTCCAGAGGGGACCTTTCTAGTCTGTGACTCTTATCCCTCACCATGGCTTCTCTGCCCTTCTATTTCAGTCCCTTATTCAGGTCCTCATACAGGTACATGGTTACTTATGAATGAATAAGTCCATTTACAGCTCCAAGTTTAGTTTATCTTTATTTCTGCACACAGACTGCTCAAGTTCCCATTTAACTAGTCTTTTCTTCCACATCTGTGAGTGTCACAGTTATTCTGATTAGATGCCCTGGCTAAGGGACTGCAAGTTAAGGCACCCCCCCCCCCGAGCCTGAAATGGGGAAGAATGGGCTCTGGGAAGAAAACGGTTGTGTGGTTGTCGGAAGGACAGAGGTAGGAGCCAGGGGAGCAAGCCTGGGGTCCTTCTTCCTTACCCCTGTAGCTTTCTTCACTGTTGCATGGGAAGAATGATACTCTCAGAGTTCCTGATAAGAAAAGGTCCAGCTCTGGGACCATGAAGTTCCCACATCTGTCCTGGTTCTACACTAGTCCTCTGTGGGAGTCTCTATTTCTCTATGAGCCTCAGCTCCCTTGTGTGGGACTCTGAGTTTCTATCCCACAGGGATGTAAACTATAATAATTACAGCAGCAGAAATTGATGGGCTTGTACTTATAATACCTGAACATTTATTGAGCACTGATTATTTAATATTCAATGTGAATTTTCATTTTACTCCCATAGCTCAAGGAAAAAGGTTTTTACCGCCTTCCCCTTGTTTCCTAGATGGAGTTATGGAGGCAGAGGGCTGTAAAGTGACTTGTCCAGGGTGATAGAACCAAGACTGGAGTCTGCTCAGCTCAAAAGTTTGGGCTTGTAACTTAAGGGTCAGAAGAGTTCCTTTTGGGAACTGGCATGAACGCTGTGCTCACCCATTCTGAATGCCAGCCTCTCCCCTGCTACTGCAGCTTCAGGGTGCTCCTTCCCAAGGGCCTGAGGGTGCACTCTTGTAGAAGAGTGTGGGGTTCTGGGGCTCACTTAGGGGTTTCTGCATGCCTTCTGGTTCCAGGCTCTCCTGGGCCTGTGAACTCTTTTGACAGGAGGTTAGCCTGCCCTTGGAAACATTGGCTGGAGGGTTCAGAGGTGATGAAGGGGTCACAGTAGTGGTAGTCAGGTCCTTGGTGTACTTACCTAGCATCAAGTCCTCTGCCTGAGCTTTGGTCTGCTGCAGCTCCAGGTCCATCTGCTTCCTTTTGCAGATGAGGTCCAAGTCCTGTTGGCCCTTATGCTGAGCCTCCTCTGAATCGCTCGCCTTCTTGGACTGATCTGCTTCCATGGTGATAGAGTCCCCAGATGATGCTTGGCTGTGCAGCTCACACTGGTCCTGCTTCTCGTGCCCCTTCTCTTGTTGCTCCGAGCGGGAGGCCAGTGGATCCTTGTCTCTGCTGGACATTTCTGCTCTGGAAATGGGTGTTTGACTGGAAGTGATGCAGGAGACCTGGAAATAAAAGGAAGAGCAGAGCAGCCTCTACAGGGCCCGATTGTCCTCTGGTCAGGACACATGCAGGACTCCAGGCTCTCCTGGGGATGGAGACTGTGTGTCCAGGTGCAGAGCTTGGGCTTTATAAGGCAGAAGAAGGAACTCTGGGAGGGAGTTTATCAGTGGATGTGTTCTTTATAGTGGATGTTCTCCTTACTGTGCTGGCTTTCCTGTCAGTCAGGTGATGTTAAGCTGAGGTGGAGGTTTCTCAGCTCATCTAAGGTTTCTTCTTTTAGGACATTAAAGTCATTTATTTGACACTGATGACTTATGCAAAGGTCGGGGTATATTCTCTCATTTGCTGCTTCCTGCAGAGGGGGATGAAGGGGCCAGGCTCTGTCCCTAGGATTTAAGGGGAAGGAGTTAGGGCGACTTCATGGACCAGGAAGAGTTTAACTTCATCTGCTGCAGTGGATTGTGTGATTGTCACCATTCATTCCTGGAGAAACCTTTGAACTCAGTTATTAGACACGGGCTATAGTGTAAGATGAGACTAAAGACAGGGACCCAGTAAGCTCCTAGCCAGGGCAGTCATTGTCCTAGTGTGGACCTAGTGATGGCAGTGATTTGATCCAGGAGGAACTTGTGTAAATCTTTTAAAGGACAGGGAAAGTGGAAGTGTGAGGATAAGGAGGAATGGAGAGACCAAGGGGGAGGAGCCAGAGTGGGAGGGAATAAAAGCTGTCCTTAGGAAGATGACTGTCAACTGAATCTCTGTCGGGTCCTTAATTAAGTCTTTGACCTCTCTAACAGTTTGGGTTTGCTGGTGCAGAAGCAGCACTGTTCCTGGAGGAGGGCACAGTTTCTTCCACCACCAGCAGACAGGAGATCCAGGTCTCTAACTTTGGAGAACCACAGCAGCAAAGACTTGGCTCAGTCCTAGCCATGGAAAGTGATGGCGAGGGAGGAGTGGGAAGGTGGGCATCTGGAGAATGGAGGGTGAGAACTGTAGGGATGGGAAAGCAAGAAGATGGAAGGATACAGCACATGGAGCAGGAGCAGGAGGATTAGAGGATGTGAATTAAGAGAGAAAGGTTGGGGTATGGAGGAAAGGGGTGTTGGGATTCCAGGGACAGGAGCATGAGAGGATAGGAAGACAGGGATGGAATGTGCAGGACACTCACTATTCTGTGTTCTTGACTTCTTCCTTTTCTAGTGTCCTACTCTAAGGAGATCAAGCCTTCAGCCATTACTGTGACAGAGGATGAGGTGGCGAGATTCAGCACAGAGGGACTCAAGAGCTCAGTTTGAGTTCAGGATAGGCCCTGCGAAGGAATTTAGAAGTCTCCTGTCCCTGAGCACCACACGGTGGTGGTGGTGGTGGTGGTGGGATGACAATCCAGAACCAACTAAGCTGAAAGGACAAATTACCCAGGGAAAACCAAAGAGACACATGGACAAGTGTGGAGGTTTAGAGTGACCCAAAACTTTCTCAGAGGCTATGATGAAGGGCAAAGTGACATTAGCTCTGTGTCCTTGCCCAGGAGTGGACTTGTTGAGGCTGGCCTGACACTGGAATCAGTGCCTCAGAGGAACTGAAGTTGTAGCTTCTGGGGACCTGACTTTTCCCCCCGGGGCTGTGGTTATCAGTCCTAAGGCAGCGGCGTCTCAGGGATCCCATGTTCCCTTTGCACATTGTCTGACTTAGCTCTCTGCCGACCTTGACATCGTATAAATGCTGCTATACTTCCTAATAAACCTGCTTGGCCTAAGGAATCAGCTTATGCAAGACCTGTTGCTCCCAGCTGCTGCTTTTACCTTCTTTCTTTTTCATCCCCAGGCTTCCCTTGGGATCCTTATTCCTGTGGCATCAGATCAGACAGAAGAGAAGAGGGTACAGGATAGGCTACGATAGGAGCAAGTACATGATGCTGAAGGTGAACCCAGCATCCTAGGATCCACCAGAGCTGGCCTGTACACTCTCCAAGCAGGGCTGGAGCCTGGGCCCTGGCTCTCAGGATGAGGTCCCCATATCTGCCACAGTATGCCTTAGTGCAGTCAGGCCAGGATTTATCTTCCCACAACTCAAATGGTTTGGTGGATTCTGTTGGTCCCACTACTCACCTCCTCCTCCACAGGCCCACGAATGTGTGTGTCCCTGGCCAAGGCTCCTCAGCTAGAAATCATCTTCTTTAAAAGTGAAAGAGACTCTGGCCCCTCCAGGAAGCCAGGAATCTGAGAGCCTGCGCAGATGCTCTTCCTCTGAGCTGTGAGAGTGGAGTTTCAAGATTATTCATCTCATTTCCTGTTGTGAAATCTCGGCAGATGCCTGGGCTGGAGGAGTCAGGCTTGAGAGCTTCATCCAGGCCTGCAGATGCCCTGCCTCCTGAGTGCAGGACTCATGTCTGAGCCTCACTTCACTCATCTACTAATGTGGGCCTCCCAGGTTTGCCAACAGTTCTCAGTTCAGCAAAAGCTCCTGGATCTCCCCAGATTTGTGCTCTGGATCTCTGCACTCCCTCTCCTTCCTATAGCCTGCTCAGCCCACAGCCTCTTCATTTCAGGGAGTGGCTCTCAGGCAAACACTGGGTCTTCTTTCATTCCAGGGCTCTCCTAAGTCTCAAATCTGCTCTTTGATTTCCACTAACATCATTTTTTTTTTCTGCAGGTGTGTGGTGTGTGTGCATGATCATGTGCATGTGGAGTCACATGTTGATGTGCATGTGTAGTCACATATGTGTACATGTGTGCTATCTGAGAGCTTATGGATTTGGCTAGTCTAGTTAACCAGCCAGGTGGGAGTACCCCTGTTTCCTCCCCCTGAGCTCTGGGATGACAAGCCTGTAGCCATCCCAGCATGCATTTGTGAGGATGCTGTGGTCAGACAAACGTCCTTATGCTTGAAGAGCAGGTGCTTCATCCACTGAGCCATCTCCCCAGCCCTGACCCTGGCTTTTGAACAGATCTGTAATCTGACTCTTCTCACTGTGCCCAAGGAGACCGCTGATCCAGCCAGCATCCTGGGTCTGTGCTCCACCTTCCTAACTTTCCCTGCTGATGCTTCATGGTCTATTCTCAGTCTTGAAGCCAGAGTCACAATCTAATATGTAAACTAGTTTAAGTCACCTCTTAGTCAAACCTTCCTATCCTTTCCATCTCACTGTGAGGAACATACTGGTTCCTGTCAGTGGTCCCGAGCTCTACATGACCCTCTCCATCCCACCCTGCCCTTTTCTGACATTAGATCCCACTTCATGTTCCTCACTCACTCTGCTGTGGGTTATCTGCTCTCCCTTTCTATTCCTTGAACACACCAGGAACTCGCTCACCTCGGGACCTTTGCACTGGCTTCTTTATTCTTTTGGAATGACTTCCCACTAGTCAGAAGCTTGCTCCCTGTTTTCTGGAGCAGAGCTGCCCTTCCAGAATCCCCCTCCTTTATTCTTCTGCTTGACACTTGTCACCACCCAACAGCACAGACCTGATTTCTTTCTGTCACTTCTACCTACAAAGAACGTGGAATCTCTGGAATACTTGATGAATCTTGTTTATTGGTTGTTGTGTCCCCTGGTGCCAAGTTAGTGCCTGACCCACAATATCAGCACAGATGTGCTCAGAGTCTCTGAGAGGTGTTTATTCTTAATATGAGCATTCATTCATTCATTTATTCATTTATTATTTATTTATTTATTTAATTTATTTATTTATGTGTGGCATGTGTGCACATGCCATGGATCACATGTGCAAGTCATAGGACAACATTCAGGAGTCCTCTCTTCCCACTGTGTGTAACCCTGTGATCCAATTCAGGACATCAAGCTTGGTGGCAGGTGCCTGTTGTGTGAATCTTCCTGAGAAAACATGATAGGTATAAGAGGGCCACACCCATGGTGGGCGGTGCCACCCAAGAGCAGGTGGTCCTGGGCTATGTAAGAAAACAGGCGGAGCAAACCCTGGAGTGCAAGCCAGTGAGCAGCTCTCCTATGTGGCCCTGCCCTGCCTCCTCATGAAAGATGGTAAATTGTAAAGTGAAATCAACCTTTTCCTCTCCAAGCTGCTTGGTGTTTATCACGTCATTGGAAAGGAAATGAAGACGTATCCCATGTCTTAACAAGTTTCCCTCCAAGTTGATTTCATCTCAGACAAAATTGCTATACACCGGTGCCTTCACTGCTGAGCCATCTTGCTGGAGCCCTGGGAGATTTGTTTTCTTCTTTTTATCTTTAATTTTATTTTTCCCCTTCAAAGTTTTTCTTATACAATATATTTTGATCATTCAAACCACTATAACTCCCTCCAATAATGAGCAAGGATTCCTTTTTCCATACCCTCAGCAGTACTTGTCTTTTGTGCTTGTTTTGCTTTATGATTTGCCATTTTGGCTGTGGTGAGATGCTGAGCTAGTTGAGTGATACTGGTCTCCGTATATTTGAATGTCTGGTCCCCAGTTAGTGCAACTGTTTGGAAAGGATTTGAAATGTGTCCCTGTTGGAGGAGGTGTGTCACTGATGTAGGCTTTGAGGATTCAAACGCCCACACAGGTCCCAGTGTCTCTAATTCTCTCTTTGCATGCTGCTTGTGGATCAGGATGTCAGCTCTCAGTTTCTGCTCCTGTACCATGCCTGCCTGCGGATCAGGATGTCAGCTATCAGTTTCTGCTCCTGTACCATGCCTGCCTGCCCGCTGCCATGCTCCTAGCCGTTATGGTAATGGACTCCACTTGTGACTCCCAAATTATTATTATTTTAATTTTTACACAATTCTTTATTTATCCTTTGGAAATTTCACATCATGCACCCGAATCCTGCTGTCCTCCCAGTCTCTCCATATCTACCCAACACCTGGGTGGCATACCTCCCCAAATTAATTAAAAACAATATAAAGCAAAGCAACGAAACAAAAAACCCACCTCCCTCCTCCATCTTTCCAACACCTCTTCATTCATCCTAGTGGTATTGGAAGTTGCAGTGTGTCCCTCAGTATATCCTTTTGTCCCACACCCGCAAAATGTTCATTGTAATGAATCATCTGTCTGGTTCAAGGTCTCTGGCACACCATCATGACTGGGACCTCATTGAAACACCTCTTGGACATCCTGATGTTGCCCTGAGTCATGGAGAGCCTGTGTTCCACAGGACCAGTCCCTTCACGCACTCCAGCAGGTCATAGATGGGGCAGATGTTAGGGTGGGCCACCCAAGGCCCAGGGTGTGGGTCTGGATGGTAGCTGAGCTATTCAGTTTGGGCCACTGGGACCACTCCCTCAGGTGAGGGGCAGAGCCAACTCTCCTAGGCCCATGCCATCAAGACCAGCTCTCCCATGCCTGTGGTGAGGATTGGGGCCATCTCTCCTGACTGTGGGGGTCAGCTCTCCCATGGCGGGGTAGGACCAGCTCTGCTGCTGCAGTGTCCTGCAAAGGGCAGGAAAAGCTATGGGGCCAGTGAGGGGTAGGGCTGGCTCAGCACAGCCCTTGGATTTCAATACCCATAGTTCCTATGACCTCTTACAGTAACATGGACATCAGCCCAGACCCTGACTGCTGTTGGGCCATGGACCCAGACATGGCCTATGGCAGTAGCCCAGGCCAGAACAACACCATGGCCCCATGTGGCTGTACAATCCACCCAGATTGGTGTGGTCCTGGTGGCGGCACAGCCCTTGAACACCAACATGGCCAGAGGATGCAGCCTAGACTCTGGGCATCCATGTGGTCTTTGGTGGCACCACGGGCCAGACATTAGAGATCCCGACTGTGGTGGGACCTCGGACCCAGACAAGGCTCCCAGCTGCAGCTCAGGCCTGGATCTTATCGGTGGTATCAGGAGCCATGGATATCAACCCAGACCCTGGCTGTGGTAGGGCCATGGACCCAGACATAGTCCTACATCACAGCCTGGGCTTGGATGTCACCAAGACCACCCAGGTGGCAGCACAGGCCATCCAGATTAGCACAGCTCCATTGGCTGTGTGGTCCTCAGACACCAACATGGGTGAGTCCCAAAATATAACCTTTTAATTTCATGTTGTCCCATTTGTCAGTTTGTCCTGTTGTCTTGATGACTAGAGTCCTCTTCAGAGAGGCCTTCCCTCTGTCTTCATAAGGAAGTGTTTCTTCACTTTCCCTCCAACAGATCCAGGGGTTCAGGTCCTGTGTTAATGTCTTTGGTGCATTTGGAGTTGAGTGCTCTGCAGGGTAGAGGAGAGGATCATTCTTCTACATGCAGGTATCCCATTTATCAGTAAGGCTTTCTCTTTGTTGATTAATAAATACTTTGTCACCAATGAGTGTTTTTTGCTTGTCATTTTATTTTAGAACAACTCCCTTATTTTATCATCTAAAACATTTTCCATCCAAAACATTTCTAGTAAATAGATTATTTTAAGCTAGAACATATTTGCAAAGTTATTCAAGAGATACATTAAAACAATTTCAAGCCGTGTTACTATAGTATGAAAACACCGCAAGATTAGGTGAGTAATTTAACATAAAGTTTCATGGTTGGATTTATAAATCTTAGTCTATTTTATTAAGGTGTGGTCCCAGAAGTCTGAAAATCATACACTTGCTACATGTACTTTGTAGAATCATTTATAACTTTTTTGGACTATTTAGAGGAGACAAGAAAAGAAACAATTAGTAAAATTAAATTTTTTGAGTTTAAATAATCTGTTAATGTATTAGTAACACTTGATTATATACATTTTCACACACAGTTTGTATCTGCATCTAGTGTGTAGTCTCATTTGCATATGCTCAAAAATTTGTTGATCAATTGTGTGACTCTTCTGGAGAGATATGAAATTAACATCTGCCCCTAACTTCTGACATTTCAACAGCACAGAGAATGACTCATTAATCTCATCTTAATGAGTAGAAGTCAATTTATTAGAGAATATTCATAGAGCGATGCAAGGCCCCACACATTTGCCTGTATCCCCTCCCTGAAGTCGCCCCACCCTCTCTACCAAACTCATAAATGCTTTGGCTCTGTCTGCCTTAGAATTGATGAAACTTTGCTTCCTAGCGCCACCTAGTGTGAATGCAGCCGAGGTGAGCAAACACTGTCCTTGGGAAGGTTTGCTTGTTTCACTGCGGTCAGATAAGTCAGATTAGTCTCATTCAAGCTTGCTGCAAGATGGAGATGTTGAGGATTCAGAGGTCTGGACTCATTCACCAGCTGATACACAGCCCAGATCCCTCATGTCGAAGCACTGCACGCTTGTTAAAAGCAAAACATACTTCCTGCATGGCCACAGCGGCTAGCAAGACCATGAACTTCTGGCAGTTTCTGCCACTAGACCTTATGGACAAGAATATAGGATTAAGAATTGATACTGTAATAAGGAGTGATAAAGAAATTATTGATATACTTCTATGATTTTATGATTTTATCAATATGGTATAGGAAGATGTTATAGTTTAAAATTACACCAAAAGAAGGATATGTAGTGCAAAATCTAATTGGTCTCTATGAATCCTGAGACCGAATGCAATGAGCTCCTGTCTCCTCCCACCTTATATTCCTCTCTCTGCCCAGCCATATCCCTTCCTGTCTCTACCTTCCTAGTGCTGGGATTAAAGACGTGTGACTCCCCAGTACTGGGATTAAAGGTGTGAGCTGTGTTTCTATTTTAGACTGGATCAATTTCATGTAGTCCAGGGTCGCCTTGAACTCACAGAGATCCATCTGCCTTTGCCTGCTGAGTGCTGGGATTAAAGGTGTGTGCCACCACTGCCTGGCCTCTATGGCTAACTAGTGGCTAGCTCCACACTCGGATCTTCAGGCAAGCTTTATTTGCTAGATCACAAGCAGAGTATCACCACAAGGATACAAAACTACACTAGATTTTACTAAATGGAAACAATGTAACAGTGCTGCTTCCTGGAGGAGAAGAGCCTGAAGTAACAATGGATTTCCTTGAGTTTTATTAGAGTCTGGCTTTCCCTCTCCCCAAATTCTTAAGATTCATATTGTATAAAATAAATTTTTGTTAAAGGGAAATGCTTTGAAGACATATGCCCATTTTCTATGCTAATCATGATTATTTTGTAATAAGATTTTTTTATAGACAAAAAGTAAAGATGTTTTTGGTAAACAAAACAAAACATCTGTAAAACACTTGAGGTGTTAAGAAGCAAAGCTTTTGGTTTTAAATTTTGTAATGTTTCTCCTGGAAGACACAAAATGTTAAATAAAAAATTCTACAATGTAAGGAAGGACTAGGTAGGAAAATGCAGCCATCTCCTCACTCTCCCACACTCCAGGCACAGAAACAGGATCTCTCTGCTCTCTGTTGTGACTGTTGGTGGCAGGTCACACTGATAAACACATTTTATTGACAGGAAAACCACAGCTGATAACTTGACATGAAACATTCTTCACTAGTGGGTATTTACAGCCTCCCCCCCCCAAAAAAAAGTCTGTTCCCCCAGCAGACAGCCACTTAAGTAGATAGTTGGCATTTTACAGCCTCATGTCAAATAAGTTTTCCTTAGGCAAGCTACTGACTATAGGACATTTAAAAATATGAAGTCTTAATCATCTTAAAGTTCAATTTTCAGAAGTTTACTGTCACAATTGTGTTTAACTATCAATAACACAAAGGGTGTAAACTTGTCAATAAACTTCTTTTCCATTGTGTAAAGCACAGCTCTCCCTAATCACTGGCTCCTGTTGGATGAAAGTGTACTTTAATGTCTCCATTTCTAAATACTTATTGTCCCTTTCAGATTTAAGGATCTGAAAGTTACTGCAGGTTCAGGAGTCTCTTGGTGACACCACACTGTGTTTGTAAAATGACAACAGCTGTGCAGACTGCACTGATCCCATCTTGAGACACTCAGCACAGAAACATTTCTTGGAAGGAAAATTCATATGAGATAGTTGATTCTCTAACTCTTTTCCCTGTGAATGTGCCAGTATCTGACTGAAGCAACAAAACTCTTGGCCACTGTCCAGATTGCTTGTACTTTGCATCTGCAGAGTTCAGAGGAATAAAAAGATGGGAGGCACCGAGAAGTCAGGCTAACAGCTCTGGCCATGGGCCTGGCAGGGAGGGGAGCAGAAGCTAGATGCAGAAGGGAAGTCGGGTGGCCTGGGGAAAAAGACTGGCAGGGATACCCTTGGGACAAGTATACAGCCTTGCAAGACTCAAGTGCCACTGTGGTAGGTGGCTCAGCAGTGGAGAGGAATCCCACTTTCTCATCTTTTTAAAAATTAAGAAATTGTGTGTGTGTGTGTGTGTGTGTGTGTGTGTGTGTGTGTGTGTGTGTGTATTTGAATGTGAACCTGTGTGTCAGTGCTCATGGGGTCCAAAATCGGCTGTTGGATCCCATGGGGCTGTATTCACGGGTGTGAGCTGCCTGGTGATGGTTCAGGGAGCAGTGCTCTGGTCCTTTGCAATAGCAGCAAGGGCTCTGAACCACGGAGCCTTCTGCTCGCCACTCATTCTACCAATTCACTTCACTTTCTTAAGTTGTGAATCCCACCTCCTCATGGGATGATGGAAATAAATGTGGGGGTTGCAAAATCTTTGGCAAATGCAATGGCCAAGATTAATTCAAACGTGCACTGAGTCTGAGATGATTCTGCAGTGTGTACCATGTTGTGTCATGTGACTGACTCTTCACATCTGTAGCTCTGAGCACACAGCATGAGAACTTTGCACGGCTTGAGCCTGCACACCACGCAACTCCAACTATGCTCCTGATACACCTTGGCTCAGAGTCTAGGCTATTGTGTGCTGTGATTACAGCATTTTCCCCATACATATGAGATTTTCTTTCTCATAAAAACATGATGGTTTAATTATGGAATGTAAAGATTTATATATATTCCATTCTTCTTTCTTTCTTTCTTTCTTTCTTTCTTTCTTTCTTTCTTTCTTTCTTTCTTTCTTTCTTTCTTTCTTTCTTTCTTTCATTTTTTTGAGACAGGGTTTCTCTGTGTAGTTTTTGTGCCTTTCCTGGATCTTGCTCTGTAGCCCAGGCTGGCCTAAAACTCACAGAGATCCGCCTGGCTCTGCCTCCCAAGTGCTGGGATTAAAGGAGCATGCCACCATGGCCCAACTCGATTTTTGTTCCTTAGGATGTAAGTATGTTAGTTTATCTTTGCGTTGTATTTTGTGAAACTATTTGGTTTTAAAATTTGTGTTTTGAGTTGCTGACTTGAGTTACATAGAGAGATGCAAAGTGAATTTTGGCTTGGGGTCAGGGCAGAATTTCTACCAGCTTCTGGCATGTGCACTGCACACCTGTGTAAAGTACCAGGAATGTAAAATATCTATGAACTGTGAGAAACACTGAAGATTCTCAATACTTATAGCATCAAATATTCAATAAAGATTAATTCCTTATGCAAAAATAAACAAATAATCCATCTCATTAGTTTTTAAATTTGCTGTCATCTTTAACAAGTAGTTGTTTTAATATAAATTTCTTTAAGATTTATATTCAGCAAAAATGTTTGATTTATATACCTATATATCTACATACCCAGAGTTATGTAAAAATAATTTGGGAAAAAGGCATGGGAAATGTTTAAGAAGCCTTCTTCCTTTCTTATTAATAATACATTTCCTTTTCAGGGGAAAGTATCATCTCTTTGTCTCCATTCCCATGTACCTAGTCCTGCTTGTATCATGGTGGATCAGATGCTTATGAGGCCGATCACTCAGGCCATAAGAGCAGGCTGGACAAGGCTCGAATAGATTTGTTGGCTCCAGTGAGGTTTCCTCAGATGCTCAGCCCACATGAACAGGCTGGGGAAGGCCAAGAGGGGACATCTGGGTCCCTAAGAGGTGTCCTAGAAACCGTGCCATCAAAAAGGCAGCTCACATGGTCACTGGTTTATAGACAGAGAAACCAATGGCCACAGGAAGGACAGGCAGAGCCAGGACACAAGGGAGAGTGCTTACCTCTCAGCCGCTAAGATGTCAGGATCCCACAGAGATCCTGCCTGACTTCTCAAGGAGGTCCATGATCAGGTAAGGATGGGTCTCCTTCAGAGCTTGGTAGACTTGGTCTTTGCAGGCCCTGGTCCAGGACCTGCTGAGGCTAAAGAGCTTCCTCATCTTGTCTTGGTTGGTGGCCTCAGCCCGCACTACCTCATATTCCTCTTCACTCAGTGCCACACCATGCAGCTTGTCCAAGAGAGGGTCCACTGATGTCACTCGGGCCACCAGTTGCTCCCGATGCTGGTCCAGGAAGTGTAGTAAGGCAGGAGATTCTAGGGGTGAAGATGAGACTGGCACTGAGCATAGAAAGGCTCCTCAGGTCTCCTACTGGCTGCCCACTTATGGCTCTTTTCATGCATCTCATCTGTACCCCCGGCTTCCTACTTCCTCTGGAAGGTAATTTGAAAAAAATCTGTACCTTTCCTGAGGCCATTTACCTGATGAGGGGGTGGGGTCCCTGGTGGGGTGTTCAAGTTGGAGATGAGTGGAGTTATTGTCAAAATGGAGAGCAGCAAAGGGCATGAGAGGAACTCTGCCCTGGGCATGCACCTCTCCTCTCTGTTCTGGTGAGGTTTGCAAAGTGAGGCTCCCTCCTTCTCACTGCTCTTCTCTCAAGGATCAGATCATCTACCAGCAGAACACTATTGGCTCCTTTGGCCTCATATAGTTGTTAGTTACCTTTGTGGGCTGCAGGAATCGTGGGCAGTACAGGTCTGAGGTCCCCTAGAAGAAAGGAGAGATGAGGCATCTGTAATGATGCCTGTCACCAATCACCTGCGCTCTCTATGAAACTCCCACACATGCCTGAGATTTTGAGAATGAACTACAGAAATTCTGACATAATCTGGAAGGTGAACATTTCCTTGTTTACACAGGGAATCTAGGCACCAGGTCTGTCATCATAAAGAGAGAAGACATGTGAATGAGCAACAGATGTTTCTCCCAAATGATCACAGCCTCGATTTTATCCTAGACTGAATTTCTCATAGAAAATTAACCAAGTCTCATGCTGGCTCAATTCATTTGACATTTGATTCTGGGTAGAAAGCTACTTTCTTGTCCTTGTTTGACCTTGTGTACTCACACACCACAAATGTATGTTCTTGATTTGATGGCCAAACCAATGTGGAGTAAAACTGAGCACATGGGAACAGTGAGTTAGTTTTACCAACAAGTGAAGGGGGTTAATAAAGTTCAGCTCATGAATAAGCCCCAAGGGTTTGAGAAAACTCTAAATTCCCTCTGCTCTAACAGTTTAGCAAAGCCATCTGAAGGACCCAGTTTGTAGAATTGGAAGCCCTGGTTCTATTTGTATGAAGGAAGGATGATATTCCTTACACTCCATGATAGCTGGACCATCTTGGTTCATCCTGATTTGTAGATAAACTAAAATATCTAATGAAGACAAAGACTGAGTGACTTTGAATTTAAAGACCAAAATTTAAGATTGAGAACATAAGAGCGCCATGATTATAATTTTCCACTATCTGCATCCTTTCCCAGATGGAAAGGAATAGACCTTAATGAGTCCCAACAAAAATAATCAGCATGTAGAAAGGTTGGCTTAATATAAAGAAAAATAGCAACATTGCTACCATCAGCTAAGGATCACACTATGAGATGTGTATGAACAGCATTAAACCTTTCCAATCATCCTACAAGTTACTCATTCTGATCTTCAATTCACGGGTGAGAAAAGTCAGACTCAAATGAGCTGAGTCATTTTCCAAGATTGCCTGCAGAGTAAGTGCTTGAGTGAGATTCAAACCCTGCCCTGTTGCTGGGGCAGGTCAGTTCTCCACCTGTGACTCACTTAAGCCAAGGTTGAACAAATCCTATTCTTTGACCACACGTGTAGCATATTTGTAGCAGCTCAGGAGTAGGAACCACCTCTGTTTGACAGTTGACAAGGGCTGGGCATCCCCAGATGTACTGGTTGGGGGGGGGCTTGATTTTGGCATTGTGGGTGCTAAACTAAGACTATATTGTTGCTTCACTTGAGAAATTTCCTATTTGGTTTTCTCTTGTCCATGTCAGCTTGAAAATATTGATGAGTCTACAATAGCCAAATAAATAAAATAGAACCCAAAATTTTGGACAGAAAAATCTACCCACAGAAATGAAAGCACTCTATAAGAAAAATTTAAAGATATACATTGAGGAAAGAAATCAAGGAAGGCCTTAGAAGATGCTAAGGCACCTCTTTCATGGTCATTGTCTGGAAGAATCAATATGTGAAAATAGCCATCCTATTAAAAGCACACTACATACTCAAAGCAGTCTCAATTGAGATGACAGGGACATTTTTTACAAATAGAGTGGGGAAAAATGTTGAAATACATGTGGAAACACAAAAGATGAAAATATCCAAGGTAATTTTGAACAAAAACAATATTGTGGAAAAATTCATCACACCTTATTTCAGACTAATACTACAGCCATAGCAAAAAGATGTGCAATGGAATCAAATAGATGACCTAGATAAAATCCACAAAACCACTACCCTGCCTTTGGCAAAGAACCCAAAATACACTTTGGAGAAAAGACAGCTTGTTCAACAAATGATACTGAAAAACCTACACAGGAACACATGGAAAGATTAAACCAGGGGTCTATACCTCTCCTTTAGAAATCAACTCATGACCAAAGACCTCAATGTTGGACCCAATACTCTGAACCTGATGGAAGAAAAAGTAGGGAGGCCATTTCAACACATGAGTATAAGTCAGGATTGTGTGAATAAGACTCTAGTAGCATAGGAAGTAAATCCAGTTGTTGATAGATTGGATCTCAGGACACTAAAAAATTCTGTGTAGCAAAGGAAACTTAATTGAGTGAAGATGCAGTCAAGAGTGGGAGAAACGATTTCCCAGCTAACATCTGACAGAAGATTTGTAAATAGAATACCCATGAAACTAAAATATCTAAACATCAAGAAAATAACCAAGTTCTAAGATTGGCCACAGCAGTAACAGAATTCTCAAAGGAAGAAACACACATGGCTAGCAAACTCTTAGATATTAGGGAAATGCAAGTTTAAATCACTTATGATTCCATCTCATCCCTTGAGATGTTCAATATCAAAGATACACAAATATTAATGAATACCAGGTGGTAGCAGTACATTCCTTTAATCCCAGCATTTAGGAGGCAGAGGCAGGTGAATTTCTGTGAGTTTGAGGCCAGCCTGATCTACAGAGAGAGTTCTAGGTCAGCCAGGGCTACACATAGTGAAACCCTGTCTCAAAAAACTAAAACCAACCAACCAACCCAACAAACAAACAAACCAGCAAACAAACAACTCCAATGTCAATTAATGCTGAAGTATGTGGGGACAGAGAAACACACACTAGCATGTTAAGAGTTCAAGCTAGTGCAGCCATTGTGGAAATAATTGTGGAGGCTTCTTAAAAATTGGCAGTAGAACTACCACATATAGAGGGCCCTGGAGCCACAGCCCCCACCTGCACCAATTGGAAAAAGAGCCCCAGCAGCTGGTCAGCAGGCAAGATTCCTGCGGCTAGGCCCCACCACCACCAGCCCCAGTGGCATCAGAGGCCCCCTAGAGGCACAGGTTCTACCTGTACCAATTGGAGGAAGAGGGGCCCTGGAGATATAGGCACCACCTACACAGAGTGGAGGAAGAATCAACACCTGTATCTATAATTATTCCAAACTCAGTTGGGTAAATGGGAGTGTAAGAATACTTTCAACAATATCAAGAGTGATATGGCACCACCAGAACCTAGTGGTTCTACAACAGCAAGATCTGAACATGCCAATGCAGAAGAAGCAGAAGAAAACAACATTAAAAATAACTTTATGAAGATGATAGAGGTCCTTAAACGGGAAATGAAAAATTCCCTTAAAGAAATGGAGGAAAAGATGAACAAAAATTGGAAGAAATCAATAAATTTCTTAAAGAAAGCCAAGTAAAAACAACCAAACAGGTGAAGGAAACAGTTCAAGATTTGAAAATTGAAATAGAAGCAATAAAGAAAACACAAACTGAGGGAATTTTGGAAATGGAAAATCTGGGTAAACAATCAGGAACTACAGCTATAAGCATAACCAACAGAATGCAAGAGATGAGAGACAGAATCTCAGGTGTTAAAAATATGATAGAGGGAATAGATTCAATGGTCAAAGAACATGTTAAATCCAACAAATTCTTAACATAAAATATCCTAGAAATCTGAGACACCATGAAAAGACTAAACCTAAGAATAATAGGGATAGAAGATGGAGAAGAATTTCAGCTCAAAGGCACAGAATATATATTCAACAAAATCAGAGAAGAAAACTTTGCCAACCTAAAGAGGGACATGCCTATAAAGGTACAAGAATGTAACATGAATCTCACTAATTCCTCAGCTGATCTTGTTTCCTCAGACTGGAAGCCTCTGTGTCCTCATCCAAATGGATCTCAGCTGAACTGCTGCTCAAAAGTCTAAAAGCTTAACCAGCTCTAGTTTCTGGTCCTCACACTTTATATACCTTTCTGCTTTCTGCCATCACTTCCTGGGATTAAAGGCGTGTGTCACCACTCCTGGCTGTTTCCAATGTGGCTTTGAACTCACAGGGATCTGGATGGATCTCTGCTTCTGGAATGCTAGGATTAAAGGCATGTGCTACCACTGCCTACGTTCCCTGGGGTGGGGGTGGGGGTTGACTAGAGTCTTAGTTGGGAGTTTATGTCTCTGGAACTTGGTTTGGCTTTTATCTTAGTATTGTTAGAAATGAAGTTTTCATTAAAATGGAGTTTGTCTTGCTCTCTCAACATGATACAGACATTTTTGCATTTTCTTTTAACAAGCATGCTTGGGTTTAGAGAAGGAGAGAGCCATGCTCCAACTCCAAAGCCAGCTTTAATTTTTAATTGAACTGGGACTACATGAAGACCATTTGCATTATGTGTCTGTAGAGAACAGCAGAAACAAACATTTAGAAAGACCTATGAAATTTTATCCTGTTAGATATGTAATATACTAATAGATCATTTTTTTTCTTTTTCTTGGGACCTTTTTTTCTGGATGATTTGTCCTTTTTCTTCAAATATCTTATTTGTCTAGTGTTCTTCAGATTCCTTAGCTTTCATTCTCCTGAAAGACAAGAACAAAATCCTTTTCTAACCCTAATTTTGGGGAGGTTCCCAATCTAATTTTTATCAATTTTGATTTATAATTTCTCCTTAAATTTTTGTTTTATTTTCTAAGGTTGTTCTATCATCCAGAGCTGTATGGTTTATTATAATAGACATTAAGCTCTTTAATTGCTCTGAGAAGGAGTTTCTTCTACAATGGCAGGGGAAGTACTGAACCAAATTTGTCATGGGGGCCTGCAAGAGGTCCCTTAGGGCACTTCTTGTCAGCAAAGGCAAGGGATTACCTTATCTGTCCCTTGTTGATCTACATTCCTTAGTCCAGTGCTTGCCTTTGTCATACCTTCTGTATAATCCAGAAGGGAGGGGCATTCTGTTGCCATTGTTCCTTGAAAAACACCTTGTTTACAGCCCCCTTTTAGGTGACCTTGTTTACTGAATTAAAATACCTGACATTACTATTCTTCTTCAACCCTCTGGAAATCACCTCTTCTATCCAAGTATCATTATGGTTATGAGATTTAATATTTATTGTATCTCAGATCCATTCCTCTCAGGATACTGAGCTTGACTTTAACAGCCTAGTTATCTTTTACATTGTCATTAGCATTTTCAAAAGCCAGAGATTCAATTATTATCTGTATAGTTTCTGAATTTGGTATCATTCTATTTACTGTAAGACAGCCTTTGCAAGAAATCAGTGAAAGTTTCTTTTGGGCCTTGTAGAGCTTTTGTAAATGACTCAATTTTCTTTCCTACTTTTTCAATTCTGTCTCAAGCATTCAAGGCTTCCATTTGGCATAAAATTAGGGTGAAGTCATCATATAAAGATTGTCTTTATATACCAGCATAATTGCCTTCTCCAAGAAACTGATCTTGGGAAATTTCCATACCTCTATCCCTATTTTGTTGTTTAATGGTCTTAACCTCATGTTCCAACCAGGTCCTCCATTGTAACTGTGGACTAGCCTCTAAAACAGTTGTAACCACATCTTTCCAGTCTTGATGGATAATTCTATTACAAGTTGACCACAAGTTTAACATTTGCTTCACAAATGGAGAATGCATACCATATGACACTAGATCTTCTTTGAATCTCCTCAAATTTAACATTTGCACAGGAGTCCAATCAGCTTGTACACAGTCTTAAGCATTTGGCAGGTCTGGTAAGATTACTGGATAGATTAAGGTTGGCTGTTTAAAAGCCTTAGGCTATTTCTCTGTAACTGTATAATGCAATGCTGAGATTAGTTCACCTTTAAATTCCTCTGTCTGGGTCAGAATTTCTCTATGATCTGTTTTAACAAGTTTTTCTAAAACTTTTATTTTGGCTTCTTTTTTTTGGTTTTTCAAGACAGGGTTTCTCAATGTAGTTTTGGTGCTTGTCCTGGATCTCTCTCTGTAGACCAGGCTGGCCTTGAACTCATAGAGATCCACCTGGCTCTGCCTATGAGTGCTGGGATTAAAGGTATGTGCCACCACCACCTGGTTTGGCAATCATATTAATCAGCTTTTTAAATAATCAAGCAAAAAGATCAAACAAATAATATTTATAATTGATGTTATGTAAATTCCATTAACATTAATTATCCTCTCATTTAATTGTTTCATTTTCAGACCATCAATAATATTATCAGAGACCAAATCCTTCTATTGTAAAAATGTTTCTCATTTTTTAATGTGGGAAAAATTTCTCTTTTAACTAATTTCTTCCTTTAAGAAATTTTAATTAACTCCCCAACTCTGCTGACTGCGTAGAACAGTAGAAGCCCAAGCAGGTTTCAAAGCAGCTACGTAGTGTGGTAGAAGCCCAAGATCAGAATCCAGGGAGAGCCCACAACTCACCAGAAGAGAAGAAGCCAAAGAGACTCTGGCCCACATGGGTGGAGACTTTGGCCACATGCAGCTCAGGACTGAGCTGGGGCCTGAAAGTCCACAAGCAAGCAGCTTTTTCATGAATTTGTGCCAGAAATGTTAGGTGCCAGATGTAACATGAATCTTAAAAGTTCTTATTAATAAAAAAAAACCTGAAACCAGATATTGTGGTGAACACTGAAAGATCAGAGAAGCAGAACAAGCCAGCCACTAGCTTACCTCTTGGAAACCCTCAGTCTCCAAAGAGAGTTCCTGTTTCTTCATGCCTTATATACCTCTCTGTGTCCTGCCACATTACTTCCTAGGATTAAAAGCATGTGTCACCACTGCCTGGTTCTGTTTCTCTCATGCAGCCCAATGAGGCCTTGAACTCTCAGAGATCCAGATGGATCTCTGCCTTCTAAGTGATAGGATTAAAAGTATATGTCACCATTGCCTGACCTCTATGTCTAATTTAGTGACTGGCTTTGTCCTCTGATCCTCAGATAAGCTTTACTGGGGTACACACTATACCACCACAATTAACAATCACTGGTCATTAATATCTCTTAACATCAATGGACTCAATTTACCTATTAAAAAGACACAGGCTAACAGAATGGGTATGAAAACAGGATCCATCCTTCTGTTGCATACAAGAAACACACAACTTCAAAAACAGACATTACCTCCGAGTAAAGGATTGGGAAAAGATTTACCAATCAAATGGACTTAGGAAACAAGCTGGTATAGCTATGATAATATCTAATAAAGTAGACTTCAAGTTAAAATTAATCAAAAGAGATGGAGAAGGACATTTCATATTCATCACAGGAAAAAATCCATCAAGATGAAGTCTCACTTTTGAACATTTATGCCTCAAATACAAGGACAACCACATTTGTAAAAGAAACATTACTAAAGATTAAATCACACACCAAAACCCACACACTAAAAATGAGAGATTTCAAGACCCCCACTCTTACCAATGGACAGGTCTGCCAGACAGAAACTTAACAGAGAAATAAGGGAATTAACAGATATTATGACTCAAATGAACTTAACAGACATCTGTAGAACGTTTACCCCAAACACAAAAGAATATATCATCTTCTCAGCACCCCATGAAACCTTCTCCAAAATTAATCACATACTCAGTCACAAAGCAAATCCCAACAGATACAACAAAATTGGAACAACTCCCTATATCTTATTGGATCACCATGGCTTAAAGTTAGAATACAACAACAACACAAATTACAGAAAGCCTACAAACTCATGGAAACTGAACAATGTTCAACTGAATCACCACTGGGTCAAGGAAGAAATAAAGAAATTAAAGACTTCCTAGAATTCAATGGAAATGAAGGCACTACATACCCAAACTTACGGGACCCTATAAAAGCAGTGCTAAGAGGGAAGTTCATAGCACTAAATGCCTACATAAATTCAGAGAGATCTCTCACTAGCAACTTAACAGCATGCCTGAAAGCTTTAGAACAAAAAGAAGCAAACTTACCCAGGAGTAGATGACAGAAAATAATCAAATTAAGGGCTGAAATCAATAAATAGAAACAAAGAGAACAATACAAACAATCAATGAAACAAAGAGTTGGTTCTTTGAGAAAATCAACAAGATAGACAAACTCTTATCCAAACTAACTGAAAGGTAGAGAAAGAATATCCAAATTAACAAAATCAGAAAAGAAAAGGGGGACATGACAACAAACACTGAAGAAATCCAGAGAATCATTAGGTCATACTTCAAAAACCTGTATTCCACAAAATTGGAACATCTAAAAGAAGTGGACAGTTTTCTTGATAGATACCACATACTAAAATTAAATCAAGACCAGATAAACTACTTAAATAGACCTATAACATCCAAGGAAATAGAAGCAGTTATTAAAAGTCTCCCAACCAAACAACAACAACAACAACAACAAACCCAAGGCCAGATGGTTTCAGCACAGAATCCTACCACAGTTTCAAAGAGCTACTACCACTACTCAAATTGTTCCACACAATAGAAACAGAAGGGACATTGACAAACTCTTTTTATGAGGCTACAGTTGCCCTAATACCCAACCACACAAAGATGCAACAAAGAAAAAGAATTACAGACCAATCTTCTTCAAGAACATTGATGCAAAAATACTCAACAAAATACTGGGAAATCAAATCCAAGAAAACAAAAAAAATCATTCACCATGATCAAGTAGGCTTCATCCTAGAGATACAGGAATGATTCAACATACAGAAATCTGTCAATATAGTTCACCATATAATCAAACAGAAAGAAAAAAAACCCCACATGATCATCTCATTAGATGCTGAAAAAGCCTTTGACAAAATCCAACAGTTCTTCATGATAAAGGTCTTGGAGAGGTCAGGAATACAGGCAACATACATAAATATAATTAAGGCAATCAATATACAGCAAGCTAACAGCCAATATCAAACTAAATGGAGAGAAACTCAAAATGATTCTACTAAAATCAGAAACAAGACAAAACTGTCTACTCTCTCCATGTCTATTCAATATAGTATTTGAAGTCTAGCTAGAGCAATAAGACAACAAAAGGAGATCAAGGGGATACAAATTGGAAAGGAAGAAGTCAAACTTTCACTATTTGCAGATGATATGATAATATACATAAGTGACCCAAAAATTCTACCAGGGAACTCCTATAGCTGTTAAACTCCTTCAGTAATGTAGTTGGATACAAGATTAACTAAAAAAATCAGTAGCCATCCTATATACAAATGATAAATGGGCTGAGAAAGAAATCAGAGAAACATTACCCTTTACAATAGCCACAAATTACATAAAATATCTTGGAGTAACTCTAACCAAACAAGTGAAAGACCCGTATGACCAGAACATTAAGTATTTGAAGAAAGAAACTGAAGAAAATATCAGAAAATGGAAAGGTCTCCCAAGCTCTTGGATGGGTAGGATTAACATAGTAGAAATGGCAATCTTACCAAAATCAATATACAGATTCAAATCAATCCCCATCAAAATCCCAACAAAATTCTTCACAGACCTCAAAAGAACAATATTCAACTTCATACGGAAAAACAAAAAACCCAAGGTAGCCAAAACAATCCTGTACAATAAAGGAACTTTTGGAGGCATCACCATCCCTGACCTTAACCTCTCCTATAGAGCTAGCTATAGTAATAAAGACAGCTTGGTATTGGCATAAAAACAGACACATGGAACAATGGAACCAAATTGAAGACTCAGACATTAATCCACACACCTATGAACACCCGATTTTTGACAAAGTAGCCAAAATTATACAATGGAAAAAAGAAAGTATCTTCAACAAATGGTGCTGGCATAACTGGATGTCAACATGCAAAAGAATGCAAATAGATATTTATCACCATGCACAAAACTCAAGTCCAAGTGGATCAATGACCTCAACCTAAATCCAGTTAAACTGAACGTGATGGAAGAGAAAGTGGGAAGTAGCCTTGAAAGCATTGGCACAGGAGACTAATTCCTGAATGTAATTTTAGTAGCACAGACACTGAGACAGACAATTAATAAATAGAACCTCTTGAAGCTGAAATTTTTCTGTAAGGCAAAGGACATGTAAATAAAACAAAATGACAGCCTGCAGAATGAGAAAAGATCTTCACCAATCCCACATCTGACATAGGACTGGCTGATCTCTAAAATATACGAAGAACTCAAGAAATTAGACATCAAAATACCATATAATCCAGTTAAAGAATAGGGTATAGATCTAAACAGAATTCTCAACAGAAGAATCTCAAATGGCCAAAAGACACTTAAGAAATTGCTCAACATCCTTAGTCATCAGGGAAATGCAAATCGAAATGACTCTGAGATACCATCTTACACCTGTCAGAATGGCTAAGATCAAAAATACTGATGACAGCTTATGTTGGAGAGGATGTAGAGTAAGAAGAACACTTCTCCATTGCTGGTGGGGGTGCAAACTTGTACAACCACTTTGGAAATCAGTATGGTGGTTTCTCAAAAAAATGGGAATCAATCTACCTCAAGACTCAGCAACACTGCTCTTGGGCATATAACCAAAGGATGCTTAACCATACCACAAGGACACTTGCTCAACTATGTTCATAGAAGCATTATTTGTAATAACCAGAACCTGGAAACAACCTAGATGCCCCTCAGCTGAAGAATGGATAAAGAAATTGTGGTACATTTACACAATGGAGTATTACTCAGCAATAAAAAGCAATGACATCATGAAATTTGCATGCAAATGAATGGAACTAGAAAAAAATCATCATGTGCAAGCAGATGCAGAGTTCCACAACCAAGCACCAGGCTGAGCTTCAGGAGTCCAGTTGAAGAGAGGGAAGAGGGATTATATGAGTGTGAGGAGAGGTGGGGGGGGGGCGTCAAGACCATGTTGGGAAAATCTACAGAGACAACTGAACCAAGCTTGTAGGAGCTCACAAATTTTAGACTGACAACGTTGGAACCTTCATGAGGTCGGACTAGGCCCTCTGCATATGGGAGACAGTTGTGTATCTGGGTCTGTTTGAGGGGCCCCTGGCAGCGGGGTCAGGATCTATCCCTCATGTATGAGCTGGCTTTTTGGAGCCCATCACTTATGGTGGGATGCCTTGCTCAGCCTTGATGCAGGGGGCAGGGGCTTGGTCCTTCCTCAACTGAATGTACCAGGCTTTGCTAATCCCCCATGGGAGGTCTTATCCTTTTGGAGGAGGGGATAGGGTTGGTTGGGGGGGTTCATTTGGGGGAGGAAGCAGGAGGAGGGATGAGAGGGGGATTTGTGGTTGGTATATAAAAATGAATAAAACATTTTTTAAATAATAAAAAAGAAAAAAATTATCCTGAGTGAGGTAACCTAGACTCAGAAAGACAACATGGTATCTGCTTACTCATAAGTGGATATTAGACATAAAGTAAAGGATAATCAGGCTACAATCCACAACCTCAGAGATGCTCTGTAACAAAGAGGACCCTAAGAGGGACATGCATGGATTGCCTTAGGAAGAAGAAATAGATGAGATCTCCTGGGTAAACTGGTAGTGTAGGGAGGGGGTAAGTGGGGGATGTAGAATGAGAATATGTGGAGCAGATGAAAGTCCTTGGGACAGGTACCCTTAGAGATCTTGCTAACTTTATTTCTGTTTTTAAGTTGTTTTTCTCACATACGTTTTTCACAATTAGGAACAGTGGCTAACACAGCATTATAGTTTAAACTGTGGTCAGACCACTTGTTTTGGATCTAGCAAAAGCCATATAACCAATTTGGCTATTTCTGACACCAGGAATTAATGACAATAGATCTCTCCCCACTTACTGCCTTTCTTCTACCTTTGGGGTATCTGGACCTAAACTAATTTTACCTGGTTTTAGCAAGGCCTCCCATATGAGATTCATATGTTTCTTGTCTTTGATTTGTAGCTTAATCCCTGAATCCATGTGGCCAACGTAGATCTCAGAGAAGAGCTGGGATTCTCCAGGGCTCCGGTAGCACAGCTCTAGTTCCTGAAGAGAGAATGAATTGCTGTGTGAGAATCAACTACTCATTCTTTGAAGGAGGCCTGTCCTCACCCCCATACATTCATAATCTTGCACATCATATTAGACACTGGCCGTCTTTTACACTGAGGTAACTCACAGCCTTTGAACACACATCTTTACTCAGAAGGTTAAGGGCCCAGCAGGGACCCCATCATGCTGTTTCTTTTTTCATCACTCTGACAAATACTTGAGAGGAAACAACTTAAGTATGGATTTACGTTGTTTAGTTTCTTGGTGGGAAATGCATGTAGGCTGGGGCTCCATTCTCTGTGCCAGGAACTTGTGGCAGTTTGGTTTGTCACAGAGGATCATCAAGTCTGAGGTCAGGGCAGAGCATGGCTGTAACCCTCACAGCCTGACACTAGTGGCCTGCTTCTGATGGCCAGGCTTCACATATTTGTTTCCACACCTCCCCAAATACTAGCATAAACTGGGGACCATGTGTTTACACATTAACACCTGTAGGGCACATTTCAGATTCATACCATAATGAGTTAGAGCTCATCTTGAAAGTCCTTCTCAGGCATCTTAATTCAGGGCTTGCTGTCCATGTTAGGTTCCCCCTTTTCTGTGCCATATTGAATCTAATTCCTCAATTCTCCAGGCCTTCTGTATTCATGTGTGGTCCCTTAAATTGCTTTATATCTAATTTTGATGTATTCTTGCTCATCCCAAATACCAATTGTTTTCTTCCCAATCTCAGTTTGCTGCAAATCCTCGTAACCTGCCCCACAGCTTCCCAAGCCTGGCATCTGACCCTGTAGAGTAGTAAACACTTGAATGCTCACCATTGGGATGATTTCCAGCTTCTTAGAAGCAGACACTGTATAGCGGGAGCCAATATAAAGAGAGTCTAGTGGGGGTGGCTTGTTTATTCGAACAAACTGAAATTTCATTTCTTCTTCATCAATGGCCTAGGGAACATTGCAGACAATAATTTAGCTAGATTTCTGGGCTACAACATCTATCTGGTCTAAATAAGCAGAGGTAGTCAGTAGTCAATCAGTACATTTGTGTGGGGTGGGGTGGTGACAACTCTTGGGCACCCTTCCATCTTGTGTTCAGTCACACAGACTGTTGAATTATTGGCTCCTGTCATGTTCATTGTGGAACAGGGTCCTTGACAGAGAAGGAGGGAGTTGAGTTGGCTATATGTTGGGCATGGAACACTCCCATCCTCCTGATAGGTGGAAAGAGGCCATAGAAGTCTATGCAAGGATAAAGGAGCATTAAAGGTGGTTGGAGGAGACTCTGGTGTGAGTGTACCATGAAGAGGACAGAATCATAAACATCAGTGTTTTCTTTATAGAACTGCATTCCCCACTCCAAGTGGAGAATATCTCCAAGGGACTCACTAGCTGCATCTCAAGTTTCCTGTCATCCCACCCTGGCCCCAGTTTCCTGATCCTCAGTGTCACCTTCCGAATGGTGCAGTCATTGGGAATTAGGTAGAGGTGAAGGGTGACTTCCTTGAGACTGATGTAATAGTAGATCAATGTGATGGAAGTGACTGGGATGAAGTGTCTGACAGCAGGAATCATTCTCAGTAGAACTCCCATTGGGGAGAAGCTTGGGTTTTCCAAGATTGTGTGGTGCTGCTCCACTCTGGCTGGCTTTTCTAGGACCATCCCATGTTCTTGAAAGTGGGCCACATGGAACCAGGAGATGTCCACCTGTCCCTCTGAAAGAACAGATCCAAAGATGTAGATTTGGTGTTTCCATTGAGCCATGCTTGGCTGGAGAAATAGCACCAGAGGATTTAGAATGACTGTGTTGGTTTGAATGAGAATGGCCACCATAGCTGGTGGAACTGTTTGGGAAGGAGTTGGAGGTGTGGCCTTGTTGGAAGAGATATGTCTCTGGGGTGGGCTTAGAGGTTTCAAAAGCTTGTGCTATTTTCAATTTCCTTTCTCTCTCCTCCTTGACAATAAAGATGTAAGCTCTTAGTTACTGCTCCAGTGCCAAGCCTGCCTGCTTTCTGCCATTCTCCCTGCCATGGTGGTCATGGACTCACCCTCTGAAGCTATAAGTCTCAATAACATCCTTTTTTAAAATAAGTTGTGTAGTGGGTAGCCGTTCCAGCTTTGATCTGGAAATACTACCACCTGTGAGGCTTCGATAACTGTCACACCTACAAGGCAGAGCCGAGAGAGGACACCTGAAGACCTGAGATCTGGATGGGGGAGCTCGTTTGGTTCCTAGACCCTGGATGCTGGAGGTAGACTGAGCAGAGTTCTCCAGAGAACACTGCTGGACTGCGCTACACCTTTCCCAGACCCTGTAAACTATCCCTTCACTGGTAAGTTACCCCACAAAATAAACCTCCCTTTTAACTACACATGAAGTTGCCTAAGTAATTTCACCAATAAAGTTGCTTGGTTATGATTTCTATTTAGTTTTATTTATTTTTGATGTTTATGAGAACAAACTATGACTAAAATTTAAGTTTTATTAATTAACTTCTTGTAATAACACAGCAGAACTATCAACTGTTTCCTCATCATCAATTCAACATGCCAGTGAGGGTGAATGTGAGCTGCTACTAGTTGTGATTCATGCAGACTGACCCTCACTGGAGACATTTTACATTTGGCCCTGTCTAGTTGGTGGGGGAGCATTCACAGCAGAGTGGAGGTTCTTGATGTCATCCACAGATGCAATAATGAATACAGCTGCAGAGGCCATTGTCAGAAACTTGACGACCAGCAGGTTCTCTGAGGTGCTGCCATCACCAGCTTCAGTGTCTTTGGATCAGCAGCGTCCACTAAATTCTTACTTGTAGAATAGAGTTTTGCTGATATGAAAGAGACCCAAGGGTACCTTTGTCCACTGAAGACAAAGCCAGATGCATCCATGGAGAGGTTAAAATGGAATGTGAACCAGACGAAATCTAGAATCAACTTGTATACAGGCCTCAGGGTTTGATAGGAAGAGATTATCTTGATTGGGTTAATTGAGTAGGGAAGACCTATCCACTGTGTGTAGTGTCATTCTGTGGAAATAGGACTCAGGACTGTGTAAAATGGAGGTCACATGAGCATAAGCATTCACTGTTCTCTGCTTGTTCTGTTGACACAAGTTACCAGGTGCCACAAAATCCATGTTCTCAGACTTCCATGTCATGATGAACTGTCCCTTTGGACTGCGAGAAAAACAAATCCTTTCTCTCTTAAGTTTCTTTGGTCAGGCATTTTGTGTGAGTTACAAGTAAAGTAACCTGGACAGAAAATTGATACCAGGATTCAGATTTTTGCAGTAATAAGCCCAGTCATGTAGTTCTTCAGCTTTGGGACTGTTTTGTGGCTGGAATGTGAAGAGTTTTGTACTTAGGACTAGGAAAGCACTTCCATACTTATGCGGACATTTGGGTGGAAGCAGGAAGACAAGAATGCTGAGAGAGACAGTGGAGGCCAGTCCATGAGGTTGCAGAGAGCAGCAAGGTTTCCATTGGGAACTGTGAAAGGATCCATTCATCCAACAGTTTTGTCAGGAATCTAGATTTATTGTGTTAATGCCCTGAACATGAGTGAAGATGAATTTAAACACAAGGGACTAATTTGGCAGGAGGAGTTTCAGGACAGAAAACATCCAGAATGACTCTACACAACCCGCTGTAGCTGTGAGAGAGCAGAGTCACTGAGGGGAAGGCTGCAGCAGGTGACGACAGGAAAGGGATCCCGAGGGACAATCTCACTCTTCACAGACTCATTTTGTGAAGATCCACATTCATTTAAAGGCAGGAAGCCTGAAGTGATGGTGTTCCCTGCTCCACACACGCAAATGCAAGGAAGTGTTTCCCATGGTCAGCACATTAAGCAGCTGTGGTTCAGGGGGGCAGGGAGAGGCCACATCTCAAGTTGTCAACAGAACTTGGCAGTGACGTTCCTATAGTTTTTAGCCATGAAAGATGCTGGATTGAGGGGTCACTGAGTCATGCTGCACAGTTTCAGATAGCAGCTGAGGTGAGGCAATGTCCCTGAGTCCAAAATCCTGCAAGAATCCTGAGTGCTCATTCTATGGACCTTTGAAATGAAGCCTAATGTGGAATGGACTTCCTAGGATATCTGAGAAGCCAGAAACACATTTTTTTCCTGATAAATAAAGTTTTAGGCACAGAGTAGAGAGATGACCTAAGGAGAGGCTGTGTGTGTTTCATGTGGTAGAACTGGAGGGATGGAGCTACCTATGCCCTTTGGAGTCCAGCGAATGACATTATGATCTCTGTAGCTGGACATGGAGCTGCAGGATTTGGTGTTTATGCTGATGGAGATTTGTCTTGCTGTGGTCTGATCATTCCTTGGTATGCCCTGATTCTTACATTTTGGCATGGCAATGTCTATTCTGTACCATTGTATGTTGAGAGTATGTAACTTGTTTTTATTTTATAGGTGCTCATAGTTGAGACATTGCCTTGAGTCTCTTTTGAGAGGAAGACTTTATGGACCTTAAAACTGCTGGAATTATCAGGGACTCTGGGGGCCTTTGAAATTGGGTTGTATTTTGCATTATGAGACAAAACTGAAACTTCGGAGACATGAGATGGAAAGTTAGGATTTAAGTGATGTGTTTGGGTGTCAAGTTGACAACGGTAGAATCCTGATGACGAATGCCACTTGTCAGCTTGATGGGACTCCTGCTATGGATGCGCCACTCTACAATCCAATATTTGCCTATCCCTTCAGCACTGAGTTTGCTTCCAACTTGCACCGTGTTGTTTAGCAGAGAGCATTTTTATTTCTCTCAGGAGATTGCTTTGGAATCAATTATCACCAGGAAATGAGACAATGCAATTTCTCTGGCAGTGGAACCTCCATCAGTGACACGCCAGCTAATAGTTTCACATGGAACCACACAGCACTCTGTGTGACAGTTCTGAACACTGAAACCCTGACTTTCTCTGAGTCAGCTTCATCCCTAGCACCAGATTCTAGACTTATCCATGCTTTGTGCTATGCCAGTTTTCACAGAATCCTGGAAGATGCTGTACCTCTCCAATTTCCCTTCTTGCTAGGGTAAATGCTAGTCATGACCTCTGAGACTTGAGGGGAATGTGGGGTGCTTGAGTTTTCATTGTTAAGATCAGAAACTTCCTGAGGCATCAGAACTCTGAGATCACAGGTGTATGCCACCACCTGTCCCTGTGACTGTCCTTCCTACACATATTGTCCTTCTATAACCTTTAACAGAGTCACATATGTTTAATTTTCTAATGGTGTAGTTTTCTGATCTGAAAGTGGGAGTAAGACACAGGAAGGTGGTGTTCTGCAGGGAAGAGCTTGAGTGGTGACTGGGCAAGTGTTGTTGGGGAGACCAGGAACTCTGTGGACCTGCTGGATTGGCCTCATTAGACACACTGAGAAATTACCATCTGAGTAGCAGTGCTCCTGTGTCAGGGTCTCATGTGTTTATGAATGTGACTATTGTTTTTATTTGTTTTGTGAGTTCTTTTCAGCTGAGTCCTGCTTGTTTTCTCCATCTTCATTTGTGTTCATCATTTGAGCTTGACATTTAATGCGAATATTTCTAATTTGAAGAATGCTTTGTTTTCTATTCATGGTTCTTCTATCAGCCAGAACAGTCTGTATTTCTTCTTTAGTTTTTATGGCTTCTTCACCTGTCAGGTTTCCACTCTTGACCTACTCCTCATCTTCATCACCATAAGCAAACACCATCTTCCACTGCTGTGGGCTGGATTCTCCTGGTCTCTATAGTGGGCCTATTGCTGTGCTCCTTGAAGCAGGAGAGGAAGTTCGATCATTAGCCACTTGTACGACACCTGGTTCTTTGTTGTTGTTGCTTTTTCCTTTCGTAAGCTGAATCTGGCTGTGTAGTCTAGGCTGCTCCTGAATTCTAAATTTTCCTGTCTCAGCCTCAGGAGATGTGGGATTACAGACATATAGTAATGGCTTTCTTTATGAGATCTTTCATTGAGAACATTGTATTTACTAAAACATCTTTTTGGTCACATGCTGTGGTTGATAAGCTCCTATCAGTGGGAGTGGGTGTCTCTGACTCTTTTTTTTCTGTTCTCAGGACCATTTTCCTCCTACTGGGGTGCCTCATCTATCCTTGATAAGAGGGTCCAGGCTTAGTCTTATTGCAACTTGTTATGCTGTCTTTGGTTGATATCACTTGGATCCTGGCTCTTTTCTGTAGGGACAAAGGAAGAGCAGATCTGGGGAAGAGGGGAGGGGAGGGGGAACTGTGTGGAGTGGAGAGAGGGAAGGCTGAAGTTGGGATGTATTCAATGAGAGAAGAATAAATAAAAATAAAAAAAATCTTCTGAAGGGATCTTTGGTTATCATGGAGGTTGGGAGACTGGATGAACCCACCTCTTTTCTTAGGAAACCCCTCTTTTTTTGCTCCAGTTCTCAAATGGAATCTGGTGACATCATTTTCTCCCTGTCTGAAGCAGTGTAATAGCTGATATTATTGGTAGACCCTGAGTACCAAATGATCCTTGTTTATTTCCTTAGTCTCATTTTGCAACCATTTCTTCAAATTTCTCAGTTTATTCTCAATTCCCTGCTTGGCCACTGAGGGACATGTTGGGTAAAGAGCCCTTAATAATCACCAGCTAATATTTCTACTAAGGACATCACTTTCCACTCAGGGACTTATTCAGATAAAATAGAAATAAAATAATAAGGCTGGGATACATGTGCTTCAAAAAAGATACATCAGACAGGAAGGGAAAACAAAACATCTCAGTGTCCACCTTCATAATCTGCTGTGCCCTGTTAAGGATGCCATGAAACCTTCCTTCATCACTTTTGTTAGAATTCCTAGCCACTCCCCCAGCTACATGACCACATATGCACTGTCCAGTAGCCAGGTAAGATGATGCTTAGTCATCCCAGGGCCTTACTTCCTACATAATCTGTGTGTTTTGTGATCATATAATTTGAGTGCAGTGTGGTCATATAATCTATGTTCATGTATGGCACAGCTATATAGGCCCATATGCACATGTGTGTGTGGGGGACCTATAAAAGAAGGTTCCACCTATTCCTTCTTTCTCTTCCTGCATGGTCATTCCATAGGCCTATGCACAACCCCTCTCTATTCCCTTAATAAACTCTTACAGTGGGTTTTGTTGTGTCTCATGGCTTCTCTTGTATGGTAAATAGTACTATTTAATAAATAACAACCATAATTCTACAGTCTGCTATGTGACATGTCAAATCCTCCCATTACCACCATTCTACTCCTTATGCTTCCCTTGGTTACCTTGGAGAGTCACAAAATGAGGGAGGTGCACAGCAGCCACAGCTCCCTGCTCAGCCTTGATGTCAAACAGAGGCCCAGCCACCATGTGACTGTGCTGAAAGGGAGTCTCGTCCAGGTGTTGGCTCCAGGCACAGAATCCAATCTCGATGGTCACGGCCCTTGTCACCACAAAGCGGAGTCCTGAGTTGGGACAGTGGTAGGAACCAGGCACAGGGAACTGAACTCTGGAAGAGGGAGAGGCAGACACCAGTGAACACCAGCTCTGCTCCTCTGCTGGGTGCAGACCCAGTGCAGGGCTGGGGACACAGCAGGCTTCATTCAGATGGCTCTGAGTTCTGGTTCCTCTTCTAGATCTATGTGGATCCATGACTAAGTCATTAACCTTCAAATCTGTTTCCTCATCTGAACATAGGGGTAATGACAACACCAACTTATAGACCTATGAGTACAGAGTGATCTAATAGAAACCTACAAGGTAACACACACCTGGAATTTTAGAAACTGTTGTGGTCCAGCCTCTTAGTTTCCTTCTCTAGGACCCAGGAGAGACATTACTAACAGTGGGAATAATCTGTGGGAAAATAATCTAAGTACACTGTGCTCTTATGTCCGTCTACTTTATTCCTTTAAGACAAAATTCTATCTACAGAGTTTCAGTTCTGTTCTCACATTCAGCTCCTCTCTGTCCCTTTTCTTCCCATCATCTCATTGTCCTAGTTCTAAGTAAGCTCCTTTGCTCTCAACTCATCTTCATCTTCCCATCCTCCATCCATTACATTCCTTCTTTTTTTACCCCCTGACCTGACTCAATTCAACTATAATCCACAAAAACTCTTCCTTGCTGCTTCCTGGTCAGATGGGGCAATTCTGCTCAGAGCTAGGAATTTTGCCTCAATTCTTCATTGCCCCTGGTAAGCAAAAACTCTTTTGTTCTGAGTCAGTTGCTCTGGAATGGTATTTGGTCTGTGAGAGGAAGGAGGGTCTGAGCTTCATTTGCACAAGAAAAAAAAAGCTATGCACCTTGTCTCCAAGGAGGTGTCTCCAGAAGGGTGTTTACCTTAATTCAGGAGACCATTTGCCATTTTGACCTAGGATGCTTGAGAAGTATTTAGATAAATACATTGTTAGGAGTTCTTGGAAGCATACATAGCATATAAGAAAATTATTGCAGGAACCAGCTAATATATATATGCAAAAGCTAAAATATCACCAAGACTCCTTAAGCTATGGCTTGACCTCTGGAAAAGTCCTTGATCTTCCAAATACTAGAATTTGTCATAGTAGTTAGATTCCACTACATTTTCCTGTGGCTTACAGCACTGGAACAGTTTGATATTCCTGTGATGATTAAGTGTGTGTGTGTGTGTGTGTGTGTGTGTGTGTGTGTGTGTGTGTGTGTGAAGTTCTGTCGATCAAGCTAGGACCTTGCACACAAGCCAAAGGCTCTACCACTGAGGTACATCTTTAGTTTTTAGACTTTATGCTTCTGAAGTTGTATATTCAGGGGGATGAGAACATAAGGGAATGGGATGATTGAGCTGGAATAGAAATGGAGTGGGAAAGCAATGAGAGAGATACTATGATGGAGGGAGATATCATGGGGATAGAGAGAAATCTGGTGCTAGGGAAGTTGCCAGGAATCCCCAAGGATGACCCCAGCTTGGACTACTTAGTGGAGAGGGAGCCTGAACTGAACCGGCTTGCTCCAGTGATCATATCAGTGGATACCCTAACTGTCATCACAGAGCTTTTCTCCAATGACTGGTAGAGGCAGATGCTGAGATCCACAGCCAAACACCAGTTCAGTCACAGAGAGAGAGGAGGGATTCTATGAGCAGGTGCATTGGGATCATGATGGGGAATCCTGCAGAGATGACCAAACCAGGCTAGTAGGAACTCATAAAAGTTGGATCAATGGCTGTGGAGCCTGCATGCAACTGACTGGGCCCTCTGCATGGTGAGACAGTTGTCTAGCTTGGTCTGCTTGGGGGCTCCCTGGTGGTAGAATCATAATTCATTGCTGGTTCATGAGGGGGCTTTTTGGAACCCACTACCTATGATGGAATACCTTGTGCAGCCTTGAGGCAGGGTGAGGGGCTTGGACTTGCCTCTACTGGATGTGTCTCTCCATGAGAGACTATGCATTCTTGTGGGGAGGAGTATGGGGTGAGTTGGGGTGGGGAGTCTGGGGGAGCAGAAGGAGGGGGATCTTTGATTGGTGTGTAAAATGAATGAAGAAGTTTTCTTAATAAAAAAACCCCAAAACAACAAACAAACAAACAAAAGAGTAAGCTTCTCCCATTTCATGAGGATACAGGAAAAAGGTAACAAGACAGGATAACACTGACCCTCATGGGGACCTTTATCATTTAGATGTTATCATTATCCTGAACTTCTGAATTAAAAAATATTAAAGATTAAAAAAATAAAGTATTTAAGAGACAAGAGAACTGAATTGTAAACTGCTGCTGTTTATATCATGAATAAAATAATCTGCAGAAAAACAACAATTCACATAATGAGCCAAGTTGAGCACAGACTGTTTAGATGGAATGAAGGACTCATATCAGCTCTGTTGATGTGGTAATGGTGTGCTGGTCATGGAAGACAAGGTCCTTTCATAACTGTGGGGGAGGCATAGTGAAATGTTTGTGTGTGAAGTCACCTGATGTCCTGGACTCACAATACTGTGACAGTGATGACAAAGAAGGAATGTGAGTAGTTGAAACAAACTTGGAAAAATGGTTGCTGGAGCTGAATAATTGGACAGGGAAGTTCATGTGCTCTCCAGTTTTGTAAATGTTTGAAGATTTCATGATAATAACCCTTATTTTTATAATAGCCCACATTTCTTATCCCATTCCTGGCCCTGCCTCCTTAATTAGTAAGGAGAGGAGGAGACACAGTAGAGACTAGGTGGGTGCTATCTGTGGGGGTCCCTTGTGGACAGTGTGCTGGGGAAAGTCAGCCTTTCCCAGGCAGAGCTCACTCACCTGTACAAGTTCCTCTCTCTGTCAATCACCTCAGTAGCCACAGGTCCTGTAGGGCCCCAGAAGTCATCTTCAGTCCCCATTGATTCTAGGGACTTGTCTCTTGGAGAGTCAGGAGAAGACGGATGGAAGGGCTCCAGTGGTGCAAATTGTGAGCACCCCTCCTCTGGAAGAGGCCAGGAAGTAATCACTTTTTGTTTCCTCAACCTTCCCTAGTACTGGCAGAAGTCTGAACTATTTTGCAGGTTGGTCAACCTAGGCCTTACATCAGGAAGTATGTCTATAGACTTTATTGCTATCTCTGAGTTTACCTGCATGATACACACACACACACACACACACACACACACACACGCACACACACACACACAGAGAGAGAGAGAGAGAGACACAAGACAGACAGAAAGAGAGAGAGAGAGAGAGAGAGAGAGAGATATTTGGTATTTTGTATTGTTTTCTTACCACTGCTTGTACCCTGAGCAACCCTACCACCCTAATATCTGCTCCCAACCAAACTGTTGTGTTTCATTTCCTGTTGGTTCAGAAGTGTTGATTTTCCTAACATGTCTTCAGTGGGTAGGTTGTGAAAAGAACCTAACTGAAAAGATGAATGAGCATGGATGGAGGTGAGTCCCAGGCTGTAGCAGCTCAGAATGAGACAGGGAGCCCTGGTACAGAGCCTGATGCAAGGCAGAGATTGATAGAGGGGCAGTGCCAGCTCCCAAGGCTGGGAGAGAAGGAAGCAGTGTTCCCTCTGTGTTCTAGTTGAGGAAGACCTTTATAGGGTGGGCTCTTTGTGGAGAGCCTGTACTGGTCCATGTCAGATACATGGGGATAAGAATGATTTCCAGCACACCTGAGATCATGTCTTCTGTATGTGAGAGGGAAGTTGAACCCATGAAATCTCAACAATATTGCTGTCTCTACAAGATCTGTACAATGACACCACCAGTTGTCATACTAATATGGATGGGGGAAATCTCACAAGGCCCTAGCTGCAAATAACATCTGCTAGAGAGGGATAAAATCAGTCCTCCTCATAAATAACTCCATAATAGGTTATCCAACCCCAAATGGTTAACCTTCAACATATATACACATAAATGTATGCATATATATTTAATAACAATATTTAAGAAGAATTCATGAATTAAAGAGTGAGAGTCTATAGGTGGATCACAAGGAGACTTGGAGTGGGCAGATAGAGGAGTAGAAATGATCTAAATAGAGTACTCATACTCATGTTTAAATTCTAAAAAAAAAAAAAAGAAAGAAATGACGACTTCCCCCTACAGATGCCTCTTCGTCTAGCAGTCATGATGCTCTGGGTTTGAACCCTTTACATACCTGACTGTAGTCTCTGTTGCTTGTATGAGATCAGGCTATCACCTATCTCTTCTCCATCTGGGTTCTTAGTAGGGTCCATCACGCGTGGCTTCCTAGACACAGACAAATTTTTTTCCCTCAGATGTCAGGAAAACCATGGAAATGAGAGTTGTATGCATGAAATTCCCACATAAAATCTAAGCCATTTGAATTTGAACTCAGTCCCATGCTTCTTCTCTGGACTGTGTCTCTAAGAATGTCCCCATCCTCCTGGGTGTCCATACCCCAGAACTGGGATCATCTCAACTCCTCCTTTGCTTTAATTTGAATGTGTTCCTCAATGTTTACTCATTAGAAAGTTAATCCCCAAAGCCACAGTGCTGATGGGATGAAGGATAAGACACAGTGAGGTCATGAGGGCTTTGCTTTCTTGAAGAGGTTAATGTCATCACAGGAATAGCTTCTGGTGGCCTGACAGGATTTGTCACAAAAGCCACCTGGCTTCTCATTCTCAGCCCTCTCAGTTGTGCAGTCAGATGGAACAGGAAGAAGGGCTTCCCTAGATGCAGGGTCCATGCCCTTGCTCTTCCCTGTATCCAGAAGTGCAAGAAATAATCTAAGTTCTTTATGTTAAGTGCCCAGTGTCAGATATTGTGTTATAGCTGCACAAAATAAACTGATAATCACTCACCCTGAATGATAATCGCCTAGACAGTACCTTCTAAATCTCCCTCCTTTCTGTTCTCTACTCTCCTCCTCCACAGACTCCATCCTTGTCCCAGAATGGAGCGAACATAATCCTGAACCTCTGCAGCATCCTTGAACAGGTATTCCTGCTTCTGATCTGGTACCTTCTAGCTCATTTTCTGCATAGTAGATAACTATAAAAATAGGTGGAGATGCCCCTTCATGGCTGAGGTGCTGGAATGCCTCTCATTTCCTCTGGGGAGAAACAGAAAGTTCTTAGGGTGGGTCATAGTTCTTGCTGTAGCCCCTGTCCCCCTCCAGGTCCTATGTCACCCTTTCCTGCTCAAATCTAGACCAGTGGCTCTCAAATCACTGTGTCAAAATGTTACCTGGACAGGCTGTTCAGTCAGAAAATTCACTGAAGGAAGCTGCCTCCTTGGATATTCTGAGTCAGCAGGGATGGATTGGGGCCTGAGAACCTTCATTTCTGTGGAGCTCCCAGGTGATGGTGAGGCAGAGCAGATGGTCTTACACATGCTTTCCTGTACCCTCAATGGAGTTGCTTCCTTAGAACCTCTTTGTCTGCCTGGAATTTTCCTCTTCTTGGCTCATTCCTCATTTCCCATCTTTGAGAATTCACTCAGCTCACCTCAGCTTTGGATGAGTTCAGAGAGACCAACACTATAATAATATGGTTCCCAGGTACAATTATGTGACTGTGGGAGAACAAGTGTCTCCTCCCTGCTGGACTGAGATAGCAAATGTTGGGCCGTGCCTGTCTTGCTCACTGATGTGTACTCAGATCTTAAAATAGTGTATGAAGCACAGTAGGTCTGCAGGAATGTCTGTTCAATGAATGGCTGACCCTCCTAAGTCTTTAGTACACCCTCCATTCGAGTGTGTCACAGCAGCTAGGAACTTGAGAACAGATGGAATTCATGGTCATGAACTGAAATGTGCCAAAGTGGGAGAACATGGGGCTTCAGTACAGTCTCTGGAGTGGAAGATGACTTTCCTGTCCTGTGGCTTCCACTCAGTCCTATAGTAAAATTCCCCCCCCCCCGTCTCTCTTTCTCCCTCTCCCCCCTCTCTCTCTGTGCATTCACATGTGTCTGAATATTAGGGTTGAGACAGTGATACACATAGTAGATTTTTCACCTAAGTGTCTTTCTGTCTGTGTCTTTCTCTCCTAGTTTTGGTGACTACTTTCATTGTCCAGTGGCCTGGGTTCACTGCTGGCTACTATCATCTACTCTTATCTACGATTATCTACTATTATCACACTTGCTGTGCTAGAGGACTCACCACTAACTCAGTTTTTCATATTCTTTTATCCTAATTGAAGAAATTAAGAAGGCATGTTATATGGTTCTATTTCTAAAACTCATACAACTATAACACACACACACACACACACACACACACACACACACACACCCCTATCTCACTTTGGTTGCAGTGGTTGTCTGGCTTCTTCCTGGCTCTGTTTGTTATTCCCATCACCCCAGGACACTTTTTCCACCTCTCAGCTCACCAGAAGCCACATAGGGCCTAGGTTGACCAGTAGGAGTTCTGTGTCCACCCCTTACCATGTGCTGGAGATGAGCAGCTGTGGAGTCTTTGCCTCCAGGGCACTGAGCTCCATCATCACCTGGTCACTGAGAGGTGCCTGGTCCAGCCTGCAAGCACAAGAGGGGGCTGTTTCTTCTGGGATCTCCCACAGGATCAGGAGGCCTCAGAGTCCAGGACCCTGGACTCTGTTGTCTGTAGATTGGGCCAATGAGGACCTTTATTAAGGGTTATTCTTGAGCCAAAACCAGGACAAAGGATGGAGAGTAGTGGGCTGAGTAGAGGGATATGTGTCCATGGCACAGTGTTAATGGGGTTGGTCATTGTGCAGGGAGATCTGTATCGAGGATGACCTTTGGGACTTTCCAGAGCTGAAATGAGGGTCTTGTCATTTATAACCCTCTCTCACAGGTCAGCCATTGGACATAGACTGTCTCAGGGAAGGGAGCATGGCCATAGATGAGGGTATTCTTGTTGGCAAAGAGCCACACATAGCCATCAGCATTCTCAGTAGCTGGAGGTCATGGCCATGTCCCCAAAGGTATTCTGGGCAGGTGTTCAAAGTAAACACATAGTGCTGGGATCATGGATACTTACCTTGAGGGAAAGAGTCTTGGTTCCATTCTCACTTCCCTCCCCATTTACTTTAGTGCTAAGGGAGGAAGCCTTGTCCTTACACAGCAGGCACTACCTGAGGTCTGCTGGTCCCATTCTTGTGATCCTCAAGTTCCAGGATTTCTGGGTGTTAGGGTAGTGACCTTCCCTGGGTTTCCCCATCCTCAGTCCATAACCGTAGCTATATCACTCCCATCTGCCTATTGTGAGGCACAGACAAGGATGGAGGGGAAAGGTTCCTGCACCTGTGAGAGGCTGTGCAGGTGCATCAGACGCCAGCTCTGAACAGGCTCTTCAGCCTGTGAGAAACAGTCATGGCTGAAATCAGGCTGGGGAACAGAGGTTCCGAGCAGCTGGGCCAGTTTCAGCTCCCAGAGGGTGGAAAGAAAACCCTTCACTGCTCAACTGCTCCTGTGCATTCACAATTGAACCAGAGAGCTGGAGAGATGGCTCAGCGGTTAAGAGCACATACTGCTCTTCCAGAGGACCTGAGTTCAATTCCCAGAACCCACTTCAGGCAGCTCATATCCACCTGTAACTCTAGTTCTGGGGGATTTTGACTCCTCTGGTCTCTGTGGGCACCTGGACTCACATATACAAGTGGTTCTCAACTTGTGGATTTTGACTTGTGTGTGGGGTGTTGAATGACCCTCTCATAGTGGTTGCCTAAGAGCATTGGAAATATCAGATATTTACATTACAATTCATAGCAGTAGCAAAATTACAGTTACGAAGTAGCAAATAAATAATTTAATAATTTTGGGTCACCAAAGCATGAGGAGCTGTATTAAAGTGCCATAGCATTAGGAAATTTGAGAACCACTGACATACACATATACAAGGTTAACATAGTATAACAGCAATAATAATAGTAATAACAATAATAGAAGTTGAAGCAGAAGGCCTAACAGAGGGAAGTCCCAGGATATAGACCTGCTGGACTTCTGTTGGCTGGAAGAACCAGAAGACTCTGGAACCAGAAGACTCTGGATACAGGGATCAGGAGCCTCTGTGGTTCTCTGAGCCCATGAAGGACATTGGCCAGCAACCTCTGGGAAGTTCACTAGAAACTGGCTGTGGGCTATGCTGGGGAGGTGGAGGGACAGGAGCTGGAAGAAGCTCAGAGACAGCATGAAGGGGCTGAGTGGAGGACCAGGGTCTCCAGGGCTGTAGTTTGGAGGTTTCTGAGCTGTGTGAAACTGTAGTTCAGGGGGAATGGCAGCATTTCTGGTACAGAGGACTATCTCAGGCTGCTGTAGTGAACCTAGTGATTCTCCAGGGCTCCAGCCTCTTTCTGTTCCAGAGCTTTCCTGCTGTGGATATCGCTCTGTATAAATAAAATGCTGATTGCCCAGTAGCCAGGCAGGAAGTATAGGCAGGACAAGCAGAGAAGAGAATTCTGGGAACAGGAAGTGCGTTTACTTGGTTGGGTCTGAGCAGCTGCGGGACTGGCGGGTGAGAGAGATTTGTCCTGACCGTGGGCCAGGCAGAACTGGAGAAAACTTCAGCTACACTTTCCCAACTCTGCCTTTGTCTGGTCCCTGGCCTCAGCTTCTCACTTCTTTCTCAGGTCTTAGAAAACTCTCCTGAGCCATTGAATAATGTGGCATCTCTTACAACATGACATTCTCAGAATACTGTTGACGCCATGGCATTCAGTAGAGCTTGTCAATACAGAGTCATGTGCTGATGGGTGATTTATGTCTGTCTGTCTCTTTCTACTCAGCTTTAGGAGGATAGAGCCACGTGATTGTGATTTTATTCCTAGGGTCTGGAACAGTGCTTGGCACACAGGTGTCCTGATATGAACCACACACATGAATTTATAAATTGACAAATGAATGAAGCACTGTCTTGAGTAAGAAAAACCTAATGCATATGATTGCACTGTGCCCCACTACCTACTTGGTATTACCTTTGTTTTTACATATGTACATTTTATGTCATTATAATCCATAAGGTGGGTATGACATTCCATCTGATAGATGAGGAAACTGAGTTTTAGAGAAGATAGTGACTTGCTCAAGTCACGGGGTATAAGTGGCACAGTTAGTGAAGAGCCAGGGTGACTGTGCATTATCTGTCCCTTTTCTTTTCTATTCCTTGTAATCTAGTAATGCACCTGTGTCTCTTCCCTTGCATCCTGTCCAGAGGGAATCCCAGGGCCTTACTTACCACAGGATTCTGAGGTTGCAGGCAGGATTCTTGAGCTCTTCACACAGTAGCCTCACACCATGGTCGCCCAGGTCATTCAGCTGCAGGTCTAGCTCAGTGAGGCTGGAGCTGGCCCTGAGCACTGAGGCCAGGTCTGCACAGTGTCTGAATGTGAGGCCACAGTTGACAAGCCTACATGGGAGATGCTCACCATCAGTTTCTCTAGGGCTCACTGCTCTTGGGAACTGAGCTCAGGTTTCCCTTCTTGAGCCCTGGCTGCTGTGCTAACAGTGCTTAGGTCTCCAGAGTGCCTTTTCTAGTCTAAGAGGATAATTCCATGCTTCCCACAGCTGAGCTGCAGGAGCAATGGAGTGCAGGTTGGGGACCACTGCTCTGCTGTGATTTGCCCTGGCAGAGCTCCATGAGGCCCAGGACAGCTCCCTGGTATATTTCAAGAGCCATCTGAAGAGATATTCACGAGCCATAGAATAGGGCGTGATCTCACTTGTTATGTGAAATCTTAATAAAGATGGAGTCCATACAAACAGAGTAGAAGGCTGGTTACAAGGGCAGAGAGCAGGAGGGAATGGGGAGATGCCATTGCCTGGACCTGGAGCTTTCTCCCCTCCTGCTTCATTTAGCCTCTTTCTCTATGTTCTTCAGCTCTCCTGTAGCCACTTCTGCAGTAGGTTGTGTCCTCCTTGGGCTGTTGACAGTGACATCCTTGATGAACATCAGACTTCATGATCCCCAAGAACAAAATCCCATTTGTTTATTATAGCCAATCTTGCAAGTCACAGGTATGGTCAAGATAGTTTGGTGAATATTTGGTGAATACAAATCCTCACCCTAGACTCAGGTTTTACATTTGATCTCCATTCCATCCATCCCTGCTTCTGGGGAGAACCAAGGCCAGACTCACCACAATGTCCTAAGGTGACATCCAGGGCATTTCAAAGTCCTACAAAGACTCCACAGTGCATAGTTGTTCAGTGGATTTCCACTTAGGTCCAGCTCCTCCAGGTTTTCTGTGAACTCAAGAGTGAAGAAGAGAATCTGCCAACTAGTATCTGTGATAGGGTTCCACCTGGACCTGAAGGAGAGAGATATGGTGGGGTGGGGGAGGCAATGAGGGATGTGAGTTGTGTGTTCATGGTGTGAGATTCACAGCCCGGCACAGCAGATTATATTTCTATCTGTCTGAGCACCATGCCTCAATATGCCATCCCTAGCATCACCAGCTTCTACATGCTCCTTTGCTCCAACATCTGGATCCTCTCCTCTGGGTGATCCCTCATCTACATCCTTATCATAGCATGTTGTGTTCTCACTTTGTGTGTCTGTTTCTGACTCAGTCTAGGTGTCCCACAGAGTTTGAATGGGTGGTTGGCATAATTTCTTTTTCTTTTTCTTTTTCTTTTTTTTTTTACTCTAGAATGTCCAGCACAAGCCTGGCAAAAAGAGGACCTTGGTAACTCACAGTCTTCTTCTTTTTGATGTGAATGTACCTGCTTTCTTTTGGAACAGAATTCTAGTCTCATGAAGGAAAACTGGAAAGGGGAGGTGGGAAGAGAGCTCAGCAAAGGTGGCTGAGCATGACTGTGAGGAGATGTTGAGCATGGTCATAAACACTAAAGATGTGCTAGTTCACATGTTCCCTACATCTCTACAAGCACAGAAGGCTGTAGAGAAGGGAGAGCGAATGAGACAAAAGGGTGGGAGAGAGATCACTTCAGAGTGGTAGTGCTTTCCTTTAATGCAGGAAAATGGTGAGATCTAGGCAGCCTAAGCTACAAACCTGAAGGGGCTGGGAACAGCTCCATGCCTGGCCTGTGCAACATTCTGTCTCAAACACTACAAACAAAACAAAAATAACAAACTAAAAAAAACTACAACTCCAGAAACACAGATGAAAAGTGGCCAACTTTAACTGTAACAAAAAATATAGGCTAATTACTTCCAATGTTACAAAACCAAAGAAATGTCAAGAAAACCAAATACTAAACTTTGAAGGATGGTTGTTTTTTCTTTTAAAGGCTTTATTTACTTATTACTTTATGTGTACATTGGTATTCCTGCTTGTCTCTGTGCATTATATACATGCAGAAGCCTGTAGAGGACAGAATCAGTGCTTTGGATCCTCTGGGATGGTAGTTAAAGGTGGTTGTAAGCCATCTGATGTGGGTGCTGGGGATGGATCCACATTCTCTACAAGACTAGAAACTGGTCTTAACCATGGAACCACTCCTCCATCCCTAAAAGGCTGTTTTGATGCATGGCTAGTGTTTACACTGACTGAAAATGGAGTTTCAGCATGTACTAATTAAAAAAGTCTGAGGTGCCATTAAGAGTCTCATACATAGAAGCTGCTCACCTTGCTTCCTCTGATACCTTAATTCCCTGGACTGATCCTCTCCATTCCCTTGGCTTTGGCCAGTCTCCACTTCTGAAGTCTTTCCTTTGTGAGCAATGGCCTCCTGCTTGTCTCCCTGCCTTGTCTGGCTGTCTTTTCCTCTCAACTTCACTTTCTCACTAGTGGTTATAGCCTCTCCCTCTCCCATGAGGTTGTCCCAGGCTCCTAAGGCCACTGTCCTTTTCAAGCAGGATGGCATTCTTGGTTTCTCTTGCCTTATCTGACCTGTCTCTGTACCTAGTTAGAATTCTTCTGAAGGTCCACATCAGACTACTTCTACTTGCAATGTCTGCATCAAGGTCCTTCAAGGCTTACTTGTATATAAGCATAGACACTTAGTAACAACCTTAGATGACTAAGAACAAGGAAACAGTCCAGTTGGCCAAGGTATTCTCCCTAGAGAATATCATGTACTCAGAATGGTAACTAGACATTTAGTAACAGGAGACTGTTGTGGATGATTGATTGATAAATAAAACACTGATTGGCCAGTAGCCAGGCAAAAATATAGGTGAAACAAAGAGAGAGAAGTCTGGGAAGCGAAAGGCTGAGGCAGAGAGACGCTGCCAGCCCCTGTGATGAGAAGCAACATGTTAAGATACTGGTAAGCCATGAGCTACGTGGCAACTTATAGATTAATAGAAATGGGTTAATTTAAGATATAAACAGCTAGCAAGAAGTCTGAGCCATTAGGCCATACAGTTTGTAAATAATATAAGTCTCTGTATGTTTGCTTGGGTCTGAGGGCCGCGGGAACTGGACAGGAACAGGATAACTTCAACTACAAATGGTGCCCAACGGAGTTTGGGAGTTTCCACCTAAAACCTAAAAATATTTAATAAACAATTCTAAACACAGCCAAAACCAGGTTTCTGCTTCATGTCTCATACGGGCGGTTAAACACCACAACATTATGGCAGGTTCACAGTGGTGTGTGGGCTTAAATGCAGCATGGCGGATTCCTGCTATGGTACAGAGGCATCTCCAAGCCACACATTATATACTACATGATAGATTTAGCCTTTGCTAATACAGACCAAAAAAAAAAAAAAAAAAAAAAAAAAAAGAGGTTTCTTGACTACACGCTGCTGGATAAAAACATAGACCCACTGCTTCCCAAAATTGGTGGTCACCATGGCTCCTAGCACTGGTGGTAAATTATCTCCACCATGTTAAAAAACTAAATTGGGTAGAGCTAATAGCCAAGACTTCTGCTTCAATACTAGCTAGCTACTGCAGTTGAAAACATTAGGTTCACAATAAGACAGATTCAGATAAAATAGTTTACAATATATGTAAAAATGTACATAAACTTAAAAGAAAAAATATACAGTTATATAAAAAAGATAGTTTTAAAAAATAAAAACTTTAAAGAGACTATAAAGATACTATAAAAAATAAGCCATGTAAAGATAGATATTACACAGAAAATCTGGATTATGTTGTCTTTAAAAATTTTAACTTCAAAAAACATTTGATTATAAAAGCTGCTGAGTTAAACCAATACGTATATTTTAAAGATACCTTAACTTCAAAATTTGGATCTAAAGATATGTTGCTTTAAAAAGGAGGCTCTAGCTAGGCGGTGGTGGCGCACGCCTTTAATCCCAGCACTCGGGAGGCAGAGCCAGGCAGATTTCTGTGAGTTCGAGGCCAGCCTGGGCTACCAAGTTAGTCCCAGGAAAGGCGCAAAGCTACACAGAGAAACCCTGTCTAAAAAAAAAAAAAGGAGGCTCTGCTTCTATTTCCACAAAAAATAGGTTATGGACTTGTTCCAGATTAAGATACATCAGGTTTGACCAGCCAAGACCCCCCTAAAAGTTCTCCGATAACACCATGGCCCAGATGATCCAATATCCAAAATGGTTTCAAGACATCTGACTCAGACAATACAGCCTCACAGACTACCCATAATCCTAAAATTTTCTTTATGTCCCCATAAAAATACAGCGCCCTCACCCAACAAGAAGTAGTATAAAAAAACTACGTACAAATTCCCAAATATATCAAGCTGGCTTTAAAGATAAAATTGGCTCACTCCTTCTCTAAACCCAAACATATTTTCTAAAAAAAAAAAAGGTTGAGAGATTCTTATGTCCCATATCAAAAGAGCCCTTTGGTGTGGGACAGAGAAAAACCAATATTTTTATTAATTCTGTAAGAAAATAAACATGAATATAAGATAACAGACACAGCATATCTCAGTTATATTGTAGAAAAGTATACACACACACACACATACACACACACACACACACACACACACACACACACACACACACACACACAAAGATTAATAGGTATTCCCCAATTCTCTACTTCATGCTGTGTAGAAAATAGGATCTTGGGATTCCTAAATGAAGTATTTTGAATGAGATGTAACCAAGAGTCACAGCATTTGAATGCTTTGTCCTCGATTGGTATTTAAGAGTGCTTGGGAGTGAAAGACCCTAGCCCTTCAGGCTTACACCCCCAAGCCTCAGGAAAGGAGAAACTTCAAGCACCAGGAAACGAGAAACTAAAAATCTAGTTCCAAGGGCAACTTGACTCAGCCACTACTCAATCACCTCTGTAACAATATAACAATGTAAAGAGATTTATATTAAGAGATGTGCTCAACTGTGACTGGGAAAATTGCAAATGTTCCAGGGAGGACCACCGTGACCTGCATGTAAACTCCACTCCCGCCCTGATACCCCCCTTGAGGTTTCAAGAAAAATGTGCACACTGACATAACTGTATCCCCCTCTGTGATCACTCTGTAACCAGACAATGATTTTTATAAAATTAGCTTCTAGACATAAATCAATCTAAATGACATTATATGGAAATTGTAATCTTGTGGGTTTTTCCTTTAAAAGCCCTTATGGGGCTGCAGTAAGATGCGACTCTTGCTCTTGGGAGCAGAGGAGCCCTTCTGTACAGAAGCTTAATAAATCCTCCTGCCATTCCATCAACTGGACTGGAGTCTGGGTTCTTGGGGCACCCACTTGAGACCCTAAACTTTGGGGTACAACAGGGAGGTGTGGCTTTGTGGAAGGAAGTTCTGTTGCAGGGGACAGACTTTAAGACAACAAAGTCTTGAGCCATTCCCAGGACACTCCTTCTGCTTTTTGTTTGTGGTTCAAGAAATGAGCTCTCAGCTGCTGCTCCAGTCACATCCTTTCCCTCTGTCATGATGAACCCTGATCCCTCTGGACCATAAGCCCAAATAAACTCTTCTATAAGTTGTCTTGGCCATGATGTTTTTTTTTTAAGATTTATTTATTTATTATGTATACAGAAGAGGGCACCAGATCTCATTACAGATGGTTGTGAGCCACCATGTGGTTGCTGGGAATTGAACTCAGGACCTCTGGAAGAGCAGTCCATGCTCTTAACCTCTGAGCCATCTCTCCAGCCTGGCCATGATGTTTTTTATCACAGCAACAGAAAATTAACCAACACACTAGGCAATCTCTCTATCAATGAGTTCCATCCTTAGCCATTAATATTTTGAGACAGTGTCACACTATGTAGCCTAGGCTGGACTCGGTCTTCTGACCTTCTTGCCTCAGCCTTCTGAGTTTGGGATGACAGGTGTGCATGAACAAGCTCAGTTAACCCAATTCTTAATGCTGTCCTCTCTGAGAAATGGAATTCTGATTGGTACTAATTTAATTTGTTTTGATAATTGATACATCCTCACTCTTTTACAACAAGTATGTTTAATAATAATAATATAATAATAATAATAAAGTCAGTTTAATTAGGTCATCCCAATCATAGAAAATGAGTCACTGAGACAACTTCCCATATGTGTGTAACACAGTTTGATCATCTTTGTGCTCTCTGACCCATTTTCTCTCCTCTCCTCTTCCTGTTCTCTAACAGTTGCTCCACTATTTTTAAGTCATTTACTTTTCATGTGGGCTTTTACTGAGTTGTTTAGATTGGTGTCAAAGCCAGAACTCTAGAAATCTCCCTGTTTTAGCCTTCTGAATGATGGAATTTCAAACTTAGGCAGTATGTCCAGCTCAGGTTATCCAGAGAAAAGCTTCAACGTGTAAAAACAGAAGACTCAAAGAAAAACATTTGTTCACCTGAGAATCTCTCCCTTTCTGGTCCACTTGAGTGAGCATTCCCTTCCCTAATACCAGGTGTGTGCCTGATCAATGCAAAAGTCACACCCTATGTAACTAGTGCACTTGACTGCCTTAGCTCCAATTCTGAGGCCCCCATAGCAGCAACTGGATTTTTCCTCCTGTCATAAAATGAGTGCTTACTGAATATTGATGGTGTGAGTCATCTAGAGGAGAGAGAGATACACCCTGATACTAAGTCACCAATACAGCACAGTGAAAAGGGACCCTGGAAGGGGAAGTCTTTTCTTGCTGCTGGGATTGGCAGGAAATCTTCCGACTGAGTACCAGGGCCATGCTGCCTTCATTGACACATAAAAGAAAATAATCTGGGCAGAGAAAACAGGGACTCTCACACATGTGCATTCTGAGGTGATGGGTGAAGACCTCATGGCCAAGGTCACAGTCATGGGGGAGGGAGGATGGTGCCTGCAGGAGCTGAACGAGCAGTTTCTCAGAGAGAAAGCATGGTAAGAGAGAATCAGTCATTGTGGGCCATTTTACCTTGTGAAGGGTGAAGAAGATTTGAATCAGAGAAGGTGTGTGGCCCTCACCGAGGCAGAGGGTAAGATAAACGCTCCTTGCCTCATTGCATAGTCAGGCACAAAGTGGCAAATAGAGGAAGGTGGTCAGATTCAGCAGTTAGATGTCATTGGTGACCTGTATCCTGCTGCCCTGGAACCAGCTAAGAGTGCTGCTGGTGCTCAGAACATGTGTGCTCATGGGAGCAGCTGGAGAGAGAGGGCTGTGTCTGGATACTCACAGAACCATCCTGGGGGCTGTCAGGGTTGGTCCCCGATGTCCATCCCAATTCAGCTGAAGCCTCTTCACATGGTGGCAGTACTTAATGCAGAAAGTGACCACCATGAGCTCCACATCTGTCTGGACCACCAGGTGCTTCACATTTGTCTGGAACACTGGGTGTGTCATATCTGTCGGATCACACGCCTTTTTTTCTTGAATATTGTGCATCACCTGTGTCAGGAACTCTTCATTCTGAGTCTCATAAAAACAATGAAACAACCCCAGAGAATAGAGATGTTGGTATTGGGGCAATGCTCTGGCTTTATCCAGCATTTCCCACAAGGTGTACAGAGGCAAACGGGTAGTTAAGATCTTCCCCATTGCATTTACCCCTTGTTCACTTAAAAGGCCAAATAGGAAGTGTATGGTGGGCGCCTCAAACAGGTTTTGTCTTCCATACACTTCTACCAGTGTTTCCACAGTTCTGTAGTTTTCTATATCACCACATTTATTCTCATTATTCCCCAAGATGCAGGACATTGCTGCAAAGAACTCTTGGAGACACAAGTGGGCAAAGCTATATCTCAGAGAGCTGGGCTGCCTTTGAAGGACACCAATCTCCAGGAAAGTGTCAATGACATCCTCAGATAACCCTTGCTCCTGGAGATCTATCTCACGGAACAGAGTCCTTCTTTTGCAGATGCCCTCAGCAGCCAGTGATCAGAGTCTTCTGAGTTGGGTTCCCAGGGCACTGTCTGGGAGAGTCTGGAAAAGGTATTTCAGGCAGAGAGCTGTGGTTGTCTGTGAGGTCAGTGAGAGGTCTCTCCCCTGCTCCATCTGCTGCTTCAGGCAAGTGCAGACCAGCCAGGACACCCAGGGCACCAGACACAGTGTTGAGAGCACTGGGTTTGATTCAACCAAGCTATAAGCTGTAATTGCTTCTCTTTGCTTTGTGAAATATTTGTAGATATATTCCTTCCGTCCAGACTCAGAGAAGCCCAGGACTTCCACCCAATGTGGCTGCCCCAAGGAAGGAATGAACTTCTGTAGATCTGTGGTCCGAGCTGTGAGCAGCAAGGAAGCCCCAGGAAGTAAGGATTTCCCGATCAAACTGCCCAGCAGTGTGTGCACATGCTGTGGCTGTCTCCAGTGTAGACAGAGCTCAGGATTCTGCTCCTTCAAGACCCATGCTGGCTCATCTATGCCATCCAGGATGAAGAGCAGCTTCTCGGGCTGAGACAGGATCTTCTTGATGGGAGCTGCAGGCACAGTCTGGTCTTTTGCTATGAGCTCAGTCAGACTCAGCTTCTCGCACTGGGCCAGCTCTCTGCAGCTGAAGTAGAAGACATGCTGGAAGCGATCTCTGTAGAGCTGGCCTTCCCCCCATGCTCTCCTCACCTGCCTGGCCAGCGTTGACTTCCCAATCCCAGCAGCCCCCTCTAATACGACTAATTTAGGCCTCTTCTGGGTATCTGGGCTTGAGCGAAATAAGTCTTGGATCTCAATCAGATGTCCTCTCTCCTCTGCTACACATTCATGCCAGCTTTTTCTGTCCAAAGTCTCCCAGCCTCTTGGGCAAGATTTTTGTAGAAGTAGTAGATGTGTGAAATTTTGGAGCAAATCCTCTGTTTCCAAGGATTCGGTTTGGTCAAGATTCTCTCTTCTTTCATTTTGATGTTCTTCTGAAATGATTCCTAAATAAGGGAGAGAAAGATGGAGCATAGGTGCATACAGTAGTTTATCCTTTCATTCCTTTCTTCCTTCTTTTCATTCTTCAACAACTGGACATGCTTAGGCATCTGTCTAAGCTGTACAACAGATTTTCTGTGGGCAGTGGGATATTCTGAACAATGCAGTGCAAAGAATGGGAGCTTTAGAGTAGAAGGTTCTACTTAAAGTCTCCACTTGACCTATAATATGCTGCAAGACCTTCATCCACACACCAGATATTTATAAATGTCTTACTCTGTGCCTGATTTGCTCCTAGGGCTGAGAATAAAGGGTGAATTCACACACACACAACTTTGTCTTCATTCAATCTATGGTATGATCTAGTAGCTCCACTGAGCTCAGTCTTCCCATCTGTAATTTGGGGGCTGTGGTCTCTACTGTAGGAAGTCATGGACTATTGGGGGAGATTACAGACAGTGGAGTCAATGTCTGCTCCTGACAGATCTCATTGGCCTCCACCATTGCAGTGCTGACAACATTATTCTGTAAGTTCTGAGATTCTTGGTCTGTTAGGATGGTCTTAGGATGCCTTAGAGTTTATATTCAGGACATGGACTTGTCCTTGTCCCCAAAACTGACAGTCCCCGGCTTATTTTGTACTGCCTTCCAGAGATAATTGGTAACAAGAAACCTTGTTTGTGGCTACTGTTTGGATGTTTTTTGTCCCCACTGAAACTCATGTAGAAATTCAGTTGCCAGTGTAGCAGTACGGGGAAAAGGATCTAGTGTGAATGTTTGGAGACATGGGGGCAGGTCCCGTATTAATTGATCAATACTTTCTTTTTTTAGGAAAGGGCAAGCTTTTGAGGGAAGCGGTTCCCTTTCTCTCTTGAAGGTACTGACTTGCCTATATAATGTTTTTTCTTAAGCTGAGCAGTCATAGTCTCTACTAGGACTTCCCATCTCCAGAACTACACTTTAATATACATGTTCTAAACAAACATAGAACAAAAACCCAAACACCACTGAGCATGGTGGTGTAGTCCTGTAATTCATCACTCAGAAGATAGAGGCAGGAGAATCAGGAGATCAGGGCTAGCTTTTTCATATGGTGAGTTTGGAAACTTCCTAACTTACAATCATCAATCTGTCAACCAATCAACCAACCAACCAACCAACCAATCAATTAATCAGTCAGTCAGTCAACCTTTCAATCAATCAAACAAACAACAATAACAACAATAACAAATGTTACCCAGTCTCTGTTTCCTGTCCTGGCAATTGACAACAACTAACATACTTGCTCTTGATGTCACCTGCCCCACCATTCACCACGAACACTTTGCTGGCTTCCTCCCTCCTTCCCTACTCTCCCTTCCTCCAACCAGTGTACCTGAGGAGTCCTCTCTTCACTTCTGGACCTGACCACAAATCCCATCTTAGCATCTTTGGAAGGGACTCAATATAAGGCAGATAGGAGGATGCTCCATGGACCAGAACCCAAGTTCATACCTTAGTACCTTCTGGTTGCCCAAAATACAAGGCAGCTGCCTGTCATGCCTTGGCCAAGGTGCTGAAGAAAATTTGGTTAGGGTACAGAGTGTAGCATCAGTTCATACAATTAGCCCTTGAGAGACTAGCTTCAGGGGCCAACTTGCCTCTGAGATCAGAATATACAGATCTGCTTTCATTGTCTTCTGTAGGACGACATCTAACATCTGAGTGCACCAGGTTGGCCACTCATGTCTGTGGCCAAGGTCTGCCTGGCTCAGGCCATGTCTGCCCCAGGTGTAAAGGGATGGCTCAGTTCTTCCTAGGCGATGCTCTCTAAAATCTTCCAGCTGGAATGTATCTGTTACCAGGTACACATATAAATCCTCTTCAGTTCTGTCACACTTCAAAAGCAACTGGGCAGCAAGATGGTTCAGAAGTTAAAGAGCTATCAGCAGAAGCATGTGGACTAGAATTTTGGATCCCAGGACACCATGCACATGCTGTGTTTACACTGTGGTACTCCATCACAGTCCAATTAAAAAATGGGCTAAAGAGCTAAACAGAGAATTCACAAAACAAGAATCACAAATGGCGGAAAGACATTTAAAGAAATGCTCAACATCCTTAATCATCAGAGAAATGCAAATCAAAACGACTCTGAGATACCACCTTACACCTGTCAGAATGGCTACGATCAAAAACACCAATGATAGTCAATGTTGGAGAGGATGTGGAGCAAAGGGAACACTCCTCCACTGTTGGTGGGAATGTAAACTTGTACAACCACTGTGGAAATCAGTATGGTGGTTTCTCAGAAAATTAGGAATCGAACTTCCTCAAGACCCAGCCATCCCACTCTTGGGCATATACCCAAGGAATGCTGATTCATACCATAAAGATACATGCTCAGCTATGTTCATAGCAGCACTATTTGTAATAGCCAGAACCTGGAAACAACCTAGATGCCCGTCAATGGAAGAATGGATGAAAAAAATGTGGTACATATACACAATGGAGTACTACTCAGCAGAGAAAAACAATGAAAGCATGAAATTTGCAGGCAAATGGATGGAACTAGAAAAAATCATCCTGAGTGAGGTAACCCAAACCCAGAAAGACAGTCATGGTATGTACTCACTCATAAGTGGATTCTAGATATAAAATAAAGAACAATCAGACCACAACCCATAGAACCATGGAGGCTATATATATAGTATGGAGGTCCCTAAGACGACTGTGGCTTATAATAAATTTCGGTTTTACTCAATTATTGAAAAAAAAATAGCCAAATGAATGGAAACACATGAACTGTGAACCAAAGGCTGAGGGGCCCCCAGCTTGATCAGGCCCTCTGAATAGGTGAGACAGTTGATTGGCTTGATCAGTTTGGGAGGCAACTAGGCAGTAGGACCATGTCCTGTGCTCATTGTATGAGTAGGCTGTTTGAAACCTGGAGCTTATGAAGGGACACTTGGCTCAGTCTGGGAGGAAGGGACTGGACCTGCCTGGATTGAGTCTACCAGGTTGATCGCAGTCCTCAGGGGAGGATTTGCCCTGGAGGAGGTGGGAATGGGGGGTGGGCTGGGGATAAGGGGAGGGAGTGGGAGGGGGGAGAATAGGGGAACCCGTGGCTGATATGTAGAACTGAATGGTATTGTAAAATAAAATAAAATAAATTTAAAAAAAAGAAAATGGGTTTTATGTGTACATTGGAAGAAAATTGGGTTTTGTTTGAAATTTTAGGCAGTCTGACAATGGAACAACTATATGAGAAGATTAGTATTGTTGGAATTATGCAGTTTATCACTATGCTTATCCTCATTTTACAATTTAAAAACATAGTCAATTTAAATGCCAGGATGACAGCTTTAGAAAAACTTGTTAAACCTGTAAAAATTCAGACAGAAGAAATTAACAGTGAAGTTGTTTCAAGTTTGGATCATAAGGTTACAGAAAGAAAGCCTGTTTTTACACAGTCACCCTTAATTTATCCTGTAACCATACAGCAGATGCCTGATCAAATGACTACCCAAAATATTTGGGCTCCAATTGAAATGTTGGATTTAAAAAGGTTTAAGGAGGCAATAGTATCTTATGGCATGCATTACCCATATGTAAAGCAAATGTTAAACTCTTGGTCAACATATAATAGGATTGTACCACAGGACTGGCTGGACCTTGTACAAGCTGTTCTGGAACCCAGCCAGAGGCTTCAATTTCTAACTTGGTTCAAGGATGAAGCTAAAAACATAGAAAAACAATGGAGGGATAAAGGAATACAAGTTTGCCAGGATCAGCTTATTGGAGAAGGCCAATATGTTTTAGTACAAACACAATGTTTATATGATGTCCAAACCCTAATTTTATGTCGAATGGCAGCCTTGAATGCATGGGACAGAGTTGAGGAACCAGGAAAAAAAACTGAGTCATTTACAAAGGTTATGCAAGGCCCAAAAGAATCTTTCACAGATTTTTTTTTTTTTTTTTTTTTTTTTTTTTTTTTTTTTACAAAGACTGGCTTCAGCAGTAAAGAGAATGGTGGTCTCGGATTCAGAAGCTAGTAAGGTAATACTTGGATCTTTGGCCTTCGAGAATGCGAATGCAGCATGCAAAAGAATAATCAGGCCATTAAAGGCAAGATCTGCACCTTTGGAAGATTGGATTAGAGACACGGTTAATGTTGAGGTTCATGAGCATGATGATATGTGGGTAGGAGAAGAAATTTCAAAAGGTTTGAGGAATGTTAGATGTTTTGGATGTGGAAAGCAAGGACATTTGAAAAGGGACTGTAAACAGGTCATTCCTAGAAACAATGTTTCTTCAAGGAACAATGGCAAGAGAATGCCCCTTCCTTCTGGAGTATGCAGAAGGTGTGGTAAGGGAAAACACTGGACCAACGAATGAGATCAACAAAGGACAGACAGGGTAATTCTTTGCCTCTGTCTTCGGGAAACTCCCAGAGGGGCCTCATACAGACCCCCATAGCAAATCCAGTTCAAACCTTTCCTGCAGCCATAGAGGAAACCCCTGCTCAGAGCGATTAAATAACCAAATGCCTATTGGAATAAATCATGCTGGTCAGGATGATGAAACAGAGAGAATAGAAAATTCAGGAGAAAACATAAAGAAAATTTTTTGGCAAACTTCTATTAATGAACAAAGACAAAAATTAACAATAAAAATAAATGGTGTTTTGTTGTCTGGTCTGGTAGACACAGGTGTGGACGTTACCATAATTACACCAGAATTTTGGCATCCAACTTGGCCTCTTCAGGAGGTAAACGTTCAACTGTTAGGAATTGGGACATTATCTCAAATGAAACAGAGTGCAAGATGGCTCGAATGTATAGGTCCAGAAGGACAGAGAGGAAAATTAAAACCATATGTGGCTAACATAGCTATGAACCTGTGGGGTCGAGACTTGTTGCAACAATGGAATACTCAGATTAACATCCCTCCAATCTCAGAAACAAATCCTAAACTAGCACATGTTTCTGGGAGAAATATTAGAAGATATTGTTCTAATGAGTGGTCACCAACCATCCATATTATACAAGAACAGGGCACAATAACTGATGATCTTCCAAAGACACCAACAGCTCTACCTTTAAAATGGTTAAAAGACAAGCCTGTATGGGTTCAGCAATGGCCTTTAACAACAGAGAAACTCCAGGCTTTAGAAGAGCTGGTAGAAGAACAGTTAAATGCTCAGCATATTGAAGAATCAATAAGCCCTTGGAATTCTCCTGTATTTGTTATTAAAAAGAAATCTGGTAAATGGAGAATGGTAACAGACCTTAGAGCAATCAACAAAGTAATTCAGCCAATGGGCTCTCTACAATCTGGGATGCCTTTGCCTACTCTGTTACCAAAAGGATGGTCTCTCATAGTTATTGATTTAAAAGACTGTTTCTTTTCAATACCCTTACAAGAAAAAGACAGAGAAAGATTTGCTTTTACAGTGCCTACTTATAATAATTCTCAACCGGTTAAAAGATTTCAATGGAGGGTCCTCCCACAGGGAATGTTGAATAGCCCAACTCTGTGCCAATATTTTGTACAACAGCCATTGGAAGTGATACGTAAAAAATTTCATAAATCTATAATTTATCATTATATGGATGATATTTTACTAGCTGACTCAAATGCAGATACTTTAGAAAGAATGTTTGAAGAAGTAAAGAAAATTTTGCCTTGCTGGGGATTACAAATTGCTCCAGAAAAGATACAAAGAGGAGATTCTATTAATTATTTAGGATATAAAATAGAGCTACAAAAAATTAGACCCCAAAAGGTACAAATTAGGAGAGATAGACTACAGACTCTTAATGACTTTCAAAGACTATTTGGAGATATTTCTCATCTATGAACTATTGTTGGGGTAAAAAATGATGAACTGAATAATTTGTTCAAAACCTTAGAAGGTGACAAGAACTTAAATAGTCCAAGAGAATTATCACCTGAAGCTGAGAAAGAATTGGCCTTGGTAGAAAAGAAAGTACATGAAGGGCACGTGGATCGTATTGATCCAAAGCTGAATTGCATTTTGGTTATTTTACCTTCTAGGTGTTCTCCTACTGGAATATTAATGCAGAGGGAAGATATTATATTGGAATGGATATTTTTACCAAATAAACCAAATAAAAAATTAAAAACTTATGTGGAAAAAATCTCTGACTTGATTTGGAAAGGAAAGTTGAGACTTCGTCAATTAGCAGGCATAGACCCAGCAGAAATAGTCGTACCTTTAACTAAGGAGGACATTGAAAAATTATGGACAGAAAGTCAACCTTGGCAAAGAGCTTGCAGTAATTTTTTGGGAGAAATTAACAACAAATATCCCAAAAGCGATAGAATTGATCTTATAAAGAGAGCTGATTGGATCTTGCCTCGAATTGTACGCCAAAAACCTATGTATGGAGTTCGTACATTTTATACAGATGCCAATAAACAAGGAAAGGCAGGTTACAAATCAGAAAATTTAAGTAAAGTGGTTCAAAGTCTGTATAATTCAGTTCAAAAACCAGAATTGTATGCTATTCTGTTGGTATTAATGGATTTTTCAGAACCTCTCAACATAGTAACTGACTCTCAGTATGCTGAAAGAGTGGTATTACATATTGAGACTGCAGAATTTATCCCTGATGCTTCAGAATTAACTTCACTATTTATTCAATTACAAGATACAATCAGGAAAAGGAGTCACCCTTTATATATAACTCACATTCGATCCCATACTGGTCTGCCAGGCCCTCTAGCATAAGGCAATGATGAGATTGATAAATTATTGATAGGAAATGTGCTGGAGGCCTCAGAATTTCATAAAAAACATCATGTCAATAGTAAAGGTTTAAAAAAGGATTTTTCCATAACCTGGCAACAAGCCAAAGAAATAGTAAAGAAATGTCCTACTTGTTCCTTCTACAATGAAACTCCATTACCAGCAGGATGTAACCCAAAGGGTACTCAGAGAAATGAAATCTGGCAGATGGACATGTTTCACTTTGCAGAATTTGGAAAATTGAAATATGTACACCACAGCATTGATGCTTATTCAGGATTTCAATGGGCAACTGCTTTGGGTTCTGAAAAAGCTGATTCTGTAATTACTCATTTGCTAGAAGTTATGGCAATCATGGGTATACCTGCACAAATCAAAACTGACAATGCTCCATCATATGTCTCTGTTAAAATGAAACAGTTTTTTGCTTATTATAACATAAAGCATATTACAGGTATACAACATAATCCTATAGGTCAAGCAGTTATAGAAAGATCAAACAGAACTCTAAAGGATATGCTAAATAAACAGAAAGGGGTAACAAAAACCCCCAGAAATAGACTGCATAATGCTCTATTAACTTTGAATTTTCTCAATGCCAATGAGAAAGGAACAACAGCTGCAGAGAGACACTGGATAATAGAAAAAACTACAGAATTAAATCATCCTATATACTTTAAGGATGTGCTGACCTCAGAATGGAAACCAGGGTATGTATTACATTGGGGATGAGATTTTGCTTTTGTTTCTACAGGAAAAGATAAGCTGTGGGTACCATCAAAATTGATAAAGGCTCAATTTGAACAAGAGAAACCTCTTATTTAGAGGAGGTGATAGTTCATCAACCAGCATGAGCATCCAATTTAAACTAACTTGTACCAGTAACACATGCCTTTTCCATTTAATCAGATAATAACTTGCCAAAAAGGAACATCCCCAAAATTAGTCTTGGGGAAAGGTTTTTGTTTTTTGTCTTTTAGGAGAATGAAGGTTAAGAAATCTGAAGAACACTGGACAAATGAGACAACTGAAAAAAGGGACAAATCATCTATCCCAGGAAACAGAGTGAAATGCTGTATGGGTATATATTATCTAAAAAATTTTATGTCTTCCTAAATGTTTGTTTCTGCTTTTCTCTAAAGATTTAACACTATTGGTCTTCTAATAGTCCCAGTTCAATTAAAATTTAAAGCTGACTTTGGAGTTGGAGAATGGCTCTCTCCTTTAAACTCAAGCATGTTGTTAAAAAGAAAATGCAAACTCCCTGTATCATGCCAGAATAAAAGAGCCATCTTCTGCTATGGGACAGGACAAAAGCCAAATTAATTAAGGGACTATTCTATTACTAATCTCAACTCTTTGATTCTATTCTGATTCTTTAAACTTTTCTTAAAGTATGAATTTTATATCAAAATTTATAAGATTAACATATATATATATACATTTTAAACTTTGTTAAGATATGAATGGTCATATAGAGTACTAACTAATTCTAGAAAAAAAGGCTTCAATTAGCTGCATATATATGTCTTTGTGTTCGAATCTCTTAACAGTTTTCTACAGGAAATCACGGCCAGGCTTAACATCAACTGAAGTCTCCAGAAAGAAGATGGGGCCCCACAACAACAACAATTCCACGTGGACAATAATAATATCACTAAGCTGACAAATATTACCTACAGATCAACTTTGAACTACAAGGTGCTCAGAGCAATTTTGAGATGACTAGCTGAGATGATCCAGTCTCAAAGACTACTTGAATAAGGACTTGAGATAAACCCTGAACTTTGGCATTATACACAGACTGGATAATGAAGGATATAGTTACCTTTCCTAGAATTTGACAATTAACCTAAAATTTTCTTTCAGGATAAAGAAAACTTCGCCCATACCCAGAAGGAAGCAATTTTAAGAATATGACGCCCACATTCCCAAAGAGGTGGTGTGGGGCAGGTGGATTTTTGGTCCTTTTAATGCGTTTTGAGTCTGGGATAATTTTCATTGTTTAGGGGGGTTGGTTACAAGTTGTTGTCAAGGGTTAGGAAAAAGGCTAAGCAAAGGAGATTAGATTTAAGGTTCTTGTTTAAAAAAAAAGAAAGGAAGAAAGAAAGAAAAGAAAAAGACAATCACTAGTTTTAAATACTTTACATTGGATTGGATTGTTTTATATTGTATACAAATTTGAAATTGATATTGCTAGAAAATGCTATATTTATATTTCTAATTGTATTTATACCATTCATTTTATAATGTAATGCAATTTTCTGATCCTTGAATGTTATTAGTACCAACTATTAGGATATAGAGAAATGAAAGTTAGTAGTTAGGCATTACAATAGAACTTGTAGTCATATTAGATATGTTTTAAAAATTGAGCAGATATATTTTAGACAGGTCATCTTCAAACCCTTCAGAGATCTACAGAATATGGCATTTAAAATGTTTTAATAACTTAGAAAATTTTCTTTTTTGAGACATGTCTGCTCCTGGCAGTACCAATCTACTTCAGAGAAAATATGGGCATTGAAGAAACTGCATATGGAGTTAACTTTCATTGTGGCAAAAGTTAGCCACTGGACAACAAAGTATCCTCGAATCAACAGGACAAAATGGACAGACAGAACATGAAACAAAGGACTACTGATTCTTGCCAAAACAAGTGTGGTTATGGCTTTATCAAAAGACATCATCTGAGGCCAGGACAATATGGCACCATCCCTGAAGTGGCCTTCGCAATCCAGAAAAGGTACAGTGCCCTTTTCTTTGAAGGCACCTGAACAGGCAGTGGGTTGATGGCTTCTGTTGTGCAATGGAAGGAACATCAGCTGAAAGTTCATGCCTCTCAATAGTAGACTGGCATTTAATAGAGGGATGTGGAGAAGAAGGGGATGCTGAGATGAAGCCATATATACACAGCCAAGAAGAATGGACAGCTGAATTAAAAAACCGTCAACAATTTCCAGAATTTAAAATCCTGAATCATGACAGGACACTAGTGGAATTCAGGTGTTTCTGGTACATGGACTGCTCTCACCCAATGTGAGGTTGAACTGTTGACCTTGTGTACATCCTACTTCACAAATGAGTCTGTCAGATATGCTAAGCCTATAGGCTGAAGATGATGCCCCAACATGGTGAAGAAACCACAGGTGACTGTCCAGACAGCTGGCTGTTTCTGTCAACTCACAAATTTTTTGGAAGTTGCTTGCATGCACTTCCTGTTTTTATTTTTGTTAGCTAATATTATTTCTTTCTTGGACCTCTGAGGGAGTTGAAGATTAGTTAGTTATAGTTGAAGATTAGTTAGTTATAGTTGAAGATTAATTAGGATAGAAAGTGAATTAGATACATCTTGGATTTACCAAAATAGGATAGATAATGGAATTTTTTTCTCTGATTTGTCAAATACAAATGGACTAGACATTGTTTAGGTATTTATTACTTGTATATATTGTATATAGTTATTGTACTTTTGTATATAGTTTTTCTTATGTTAGTTATAACCTTTTGCTTTTTTCTTTTTATTAAAATAGAAAAGGGGAAATGTGGTATTTTAATTGTACTGAAATGTGATTTTGATTGTATGTTAATAAATAAAGTTGCCCGGAGGTCAGAGCTATTAGAGCCATAGCAAGAGTGTGGCGGTGGTGGCACACGCCTTTAATCCCAGCACTTGGTAGAAGAGCTAGGTAGATCTTTGTGTGTTCAGGGATACAGCCAGCATTGGAGACATATGCCTTTAAGACTTGGGGGACTGTACATACAGACAGTGATGAGGCAGTCACGTGTTTGGGTTTACAACCAATGAGAAGGCAGAACAAAAAGACTATGAAAAGATATACATACAGGAAGTAGGTCTTTTTCAGAGAGGTAGGAGCACCACAGGAGGAAGGGTAAGATTTTAGCTCTGAGCTCTGACCTCTTGGCTTTCTCTTTTACATTGGTTCTGTGTTTCTTATTTAATAAGATGGTTGGTTACATCTACAGCCTGATATTGTAAATGTGGTCTAAAGTCCCTGACTCAAGAGGGTCTAGGTCCTAGGGCAGGGCATATTGCTGTTGTTTTGCTAAATGAACATATTGTTAAACTGCCTTCTGAATGTTTGTGCTTATTCCCATGGATTAATGTTCCCCTCAACCTTGTCCAGAGAAGCTTCTATCTGCAGTGGGCAGCAACTAATGTAGAGACTCATATTAAAAATGCTATTTAAGTGTCTGTTGTGTGCTTGGCTCTAAGTGGGATATCTGAGTGGGGTCACCAAGGCTCTGAGAACACTATAAAAGAGGTGGCAGAAAGAATGAAAGATCTGGAGAACAGGAAGGAGTATTTCCTTTGAGATGTATTTTTCTGGATGGTTACATGGCTGTTGTGCTTATGAATTCACTACAGTTATAGTTGCTCGTATGACTTACACAAGACCAACCCAACAAGGTCAGTCATTATTCTATCAGGTAGCACTAATTAGATTGAGAGGTTTAAAAACAACAACAATAAAAAACAAGCAAATCAACAATGACAGTAACAAAAACTATACAATGCAAAACAAAAGAAAACAAAATAAAGGGAGAGGACTTGAAATGGGAGCAGATGTTTTGGGAGGGTGTCCTGGCAGAGTGAGAAGAGAGGAGTTGGGAATGGTTACTATAAAGCTACAGTATATTGATATATAAACTTTTTAAACAAATAAATAAAACTTATGCTAGACCTGCACTCCCAGACACAGCACCCCACCATTCTGCTCACTCCACAGCTGCTTCCTAGGGATATTGATCTTCTTCTAGACCCTCTGCCTCCCCATGGGACCCACTTGATCACCAAGAACATCTTTACTTACACTGGTGATGTGGAGACATAGATATTCTACCTGTATTCTCTGGAGCATCTCCTCCCAATTTCTAATAGGCCTGCAGTTGCTTCCCATGGACCATGACCTCCTCTTAGTACCTCTCTCTTCCTTTGGGACTCACTAGACCACAGACCCTTCTCCATCAAGAATCCTCTATCCCAGCCATGTGGTACAGAGACATTGGCAAGCTACATATATTTGTGTGTTCCTGGCACAGCCACCCCAGCAACTCCCATCAATCCATGTCTGCTTACACCACATCCATCCTTCATGTTCATCTTGGCCCACATATTCTGTGCTTATGTCTAGTCTAGTGAGTCCTCCTGACCCTTCCCTGACTCTACCTTTCCAAATCTCTAGACTTGGCCCCAGCCCAGGCTGATGAGGTCCTCCTGCATTCTTCCTAAACCAAGGTTGAGGCATGGTGGCACATCCTGTGTGTAAGCCCAGTATGCTGTTCTCATATCAGAAACAGAAGCAACAAAAGAAGCCAGTATACCCAAGGTTCATTGCAAAAACAAGATGAATGGTCAAGAAAATATTTCCCTTTCCCAATTCAACAGTCCCGTAGAAATATTGTCCAGTGAGAATTACTTCAATGAACCCTAGGTCCAATAATTTAGTTGAATAATTATAAACCTCAAAGAATTAAGGAGCTTAAAGAAGTCAGAAACAACTATCTCAATAAACTTAAAGAGAATAAACTCAAAGAGTTTACTTGCCTGAGTCTTGTGCAAGAAAACCCAAACACAAGCCTGAGTGAAACACAAAGATAATCCATCCAGAGTTGAAAAACTGAATTCAATAAAGATCTAGAAATAGTGAAGAGAACTCAAGCTGATATGAAGATGAAATTGAAAAACTCAAAAACCCTTTTTGGAATCTCAAAGGAAAGCTTTAGACATAGAATGGATCAAGCAGAAGATAGAATACTAAGACTCAAAGATAAAGTAGAAGAATTAGATCATGTAAGTAAGTATTCCAAAAATTAAAAAAAGGATGAACATGCAGGAACTATTGGAGATCATGAAAAGACCAAATCTTTTATTTATTTTAGGCACAGATGAAGGTCAATAAACACTCCAGATCTTCAACAAGATTATTGAAGAAAACTTCCCCAATTTCAGGAAAGATAAACACATGCAAATATAAGAAGCATACACAATATCAAATAGGAAGGACCAGAAAAGAAACTTCTGATGACATATTATAGTTAGAGCATTAAATATACAGAATGAAGATAAGGTAGCAAAAGCTAGAGGAGAAAAACTAAGACAAAAGCCAACACAAGTCACATATAAAGACAAACACATCAGAACAACAGCTGATTGTTTCCTGGAATTTGAAAGCCAGAGGTCCTGGAGCAATGTCTTCATGTTTAAGAGACCATGGATGACAACCTTGACTCCCTGATATAGTCGAAGTAGAAAGAAAAATTTCCATGATACAAACAGGCTAATAGAATTCATGTCTACCAAGCCAGTTCTGCAGTGAATATTGGAATGAATTCTTCTAATGAAGAGAGGAACAAGCACAGCTAAGAGATGGTAGAAGGAAAACAAATCATCACTGAAACACAAATGTGATTAAGAGCACAAAGGACAAACAAACAACAATAACAAAATTACTACAATCAACACACACTTTTCAACAGTAACTTTAAATATTAATGACATATATTCTCTAATAAAAGGCTGGCTAAAAAGGATTAAGAAATGAAATCTGGATTATAGAAGCCTGAGGGTCAGGTTGAAGACACCACAAGAACATGGCCCACAGAATCAACTAATCAGGTCTTATAAGGGGCTCAAAGAGACTGAAGTGACAATCAAGGTCCCTGAATGGTCTGAGCCAGGTGCTCTGCATATACATTATGCTTCTGTATCTTGGTGGTCTTCTGGGACTCCTAACAGTGTCATTGGGGGCTTCTTTGACTCTTTTGCCTGCTCTTGGGACCCTGTTCCTCCTACTGGGTTGCCACACTCAGCTGTGACACAAGTGTTTGTGCCTAGTCTTACTGTAACTTGTTTTGCCATGTTCAGTTGATAACCCTGGGAGGCCTGCTCTTTTCTGAAGGGAAACAGAGGAGGAGTCAGTCTGAGGGAGAGAGGGGCAAGGGACTGGGAGGAACAGAGGGAGGGAAAACTGCTGTTGGGATTTGTAGTAAATAGACGAATTCATAGAAATGAAGCTATTCATTACTGAATAATGAATAAGTCAAATATGAAATCAAGAAAGAAATAAGAAAAACTCTGTAACTAAATGAAAATGAAACAAATGAACAAAACAAAACAACAAAAACAACAACAAAAACAACGGAACAAAACCTCTAGGATGAGTTAAAAGCAGTTTTATATGGGAAATTTATAGGTCCAAGTACCTACATTAAATATCAGAAAGAGCACAGATAAATGACTTAATGAAGAGACTCAAGAGTTTGAAAAACAAGAACAAACCAACCAGAAATCCAGTAGGTGGCAAAAAATAATTTTAAAAAATGCAGGCAAAAGTTAATGAAATAGAAACAGGGAAAACAACACAAAGAACCAACGAATCTAAGAGTCATTTCTTTGAGAAGATAAAGAAGATTGACAGAACTTTGGCTCAACTAACCAAGAGGGGAAAAAAAGAGAGGACCTAATTGAACAGAACCAGAAATTAAAAGGGAAACATTACAACAGGCACCAAGGAAATTCAGAATGGTACCAGGAAATACTATAAAAACCTGTACTCTTCTGAGCTGGAAAATCTAAAAGAAATGGACAAAATTCGGGATTCATGCAAGCCTGAAAGCTAAACCAAGAAGAGATCAACAATCTAAACAGGCAAATAACAAACAAGGAGATTGAGACAGTAATAAAAGGCCTTCTGACCAAAATCAGCCAGGCATAGATGGATTTACAGCAAAATTCTACCAGAAATCTCAAACAAGATGTCCAACAGTCCTTCTAAAGTTACTCAAAACAAACAAAAAACCATCCTTACAGAAACAGGAGCACTTCCAAACTCCTTCAACGATGCCAGTTTAACTCTAATACCAAAAGCTTTTAACATTCCAATTTACCTGACAAAGATGCAAAGATCCCTAATATACTTGTAAACCTAGTACAATCATATATAAGAAGATCATTCATCATGATCAAGTTGGTTTTAAACTGAGATGCAGGAATGACTCAACAAACATATATAAACTAATTAAGATAAGAAAAACAAATGTGCTCAAAGAAAAAATTACATGATTATCTCAGTAGATACCAAAAAAATCCTTTGACAAAACCAAAATTCTTTCATGAGGAAAGTTGTAGAGAGAATAGGATCAGAGGACCCATACCTCAACATAGTGAATGCTTTATAGCTAACACACAGCTAACTTTTTCCTAAATGGAGAAACACATCAAAGTAATCCCATTAAATTCATGGATGAGACAGGACTGTCCACTATTCCCACTCCTTTTCTTTCTTTAAAATTTTTTTTCACTTTATTTTTTTTTGTTCTCTGTGGAAAGGTGTTTTGCCAGTATGTATGGCTGTACAACACATGTGTGCAGTGCCCTCAAAGTTCAGAAGAGGATGTCAGATCTGCTGGAACTGGACTTAATCAAAGTTGTGAGCTGCCATGTGGGTGCTGAGAATTGAACCCAGGTCTTCTAGAAGAACATTCCTTGCTCTCAAATGCTGAGCCACCTCTTCATCACCCTCCCCCACTCCTTTTCATATAGTGCTCAAAGCAGTAGCTGGAGCAATAAGACAAGAGAAGGAAACAAGTTGGAAAAGAAGTCAGATTATCTCTATTTACACACGATATGACATTATATATATCAGAAGACTTCCTTAAATGATCACCAATTGTACCAAAGTGGCAGGATAAAAAAAATTAACTTAAAACTTACGAGCCTTCGAGCCACTGTCAACAAATACACTAAGAAAGAGATCATGAATACTTTTGCATTTAAAACAAGCCTCAAAGAAAATAAAATATTTAGGAATAAGCCTAACTAAGAGGTGAAAGAATTTTACAATGGAAATTTCAAATCTCTGAAGAAACAGATTGAGGAACACACTAGAAAATGGTAAGAATTCCCATACTTGTAGATTGGCAGAATAATGTGACAAATGACCATTTTACCAAGAGCGATTTACAGATTCAATGCAATCCCAATCAAAATGCCCACAATAGCTGTTAAAAATTTTAAAACAATTTTTCCTATTTAAGAAAGATTATTTTATTTCATGTATATAAGTATTTTGCCTGCCTGCATGTATGTGTACCACATATGTGTGCCTGGTTCCCCATGGGGGTCAAAAGAAGACATTTGACTTAGTAGTGGAGTTTCAGATGGTTGTGAGCCATTGTGTGGGTGCTGGGAACTAAACCTAGGTCCTCTGCAAATGCAGTAAGTGCTCTTAACCACAGAGCAATTTCTCCAGCCTCTGCACCTACCACAAAATTCTCTTTTTTTTTTTTTTCAGATAGAGTCTCTTTATATAGCTCTGGCTATTCAAAAACTCACTATGCAGACCAAGCTGGACTTGAACTCTCAGAGATCTGCCTTCCTCTGCCTCCTGATATGGGGTTACATCATCATCATCATCATCATCATCATCATCATCATCATTGTTACCACATTATTCACAGAAATATAAAAAAAATTCTAAAATTCATATGGAGCCACTAAATACCCCAGATATCCAAAGCAATCCTGACCTAAACAATGCTGGAGGGATTACCATTCTCGAGTTCAAGATTTATTACAGAGTTATACTGATGAAAGCAGTTTGATATTAGTGCAAAAACAGGCATGTAGGCCAGTAAAAAAAAAAGTAGAAGATCCTAACATAAATACACCTAACTACAGCCACCTAATAATTAACAAGGATGCCAAAAATGTACACCTTATAAAAGATAACATCTTCAACAAGTGGCCCTGGTGGAACTGGATATAAACATTCAGAAGAATGAAACTAGATTTGTCTATGTCACCCTGCACAAAAACAACCAAATCCAAATGGATCAAAGACATAACTGTGAAACCTGAATACCAAAACTGCTAGAAAAAAACAGGCTACAGGATATAGATGTGGGAAAGGGCATTCTTAGGAGGATTTCCAGCTGGGCGGTGGTGGCACATGCCTTTAATTCCAGCACTTGGGAGGCAGAGGCAGGCGGATCTCTGTGAGTTCAAGGCCAGCCTAGGCTAGGAACAGAGTGAGTTCCAGGAAAGGCACAAAATTACACAGAGAAACCCTGTCTCGAAAAAACCAAAAAAAAAAAAACCAAAAAAAAAAAAACAAAAAAAAAAACAAGGATTTCCTTTGCCCAGGAGTTAAGTCCAACAACTGGTAAGTGGGACCTTGTCAAACTAAAAAGATTCTGTGCATCTAAGAAAACAAGAAGTTGACTGAACAGGAAGCCCTCAGAGTGGGAGGGAATCTTTGCGATCTATACATCTAACAGAGGATTAATATACAGACTATATAAAGAACTAAAAAAAAAAAGGAGTAAAAAACAAATGGTTCCTACCCCTGACACTGCCTGGAGTGCTAGGAACCAGAGGTTGGGTGGCCCAGAGACCTATGATAGAACTCAATACAACTGGGGAAAAAAAAGTCAACATAATGATGCCCTGTGATATTTTGCTCTAATCATGGATTGGTGACTATCCAAATTATCATCATAGAGCCTTCGTCTAGTCACTGATGGAAACATATGCGGAGACCCACAGCCAAACAATAGGCTGAGCTCAGGGAATCCTGCTGAAGTGAGGGAGGAAGGAGTGTATGAGCCAGATGGGTCAAGGACATCACAAGGAAACCCACAGTATCAACTAACCTGGGCTCACAGAAGCCCATAGAGACTAAACCAACAACTAGGAAACCTGCATGGGACTGACCTAGGCCCTTTGCATTTATGTGACAGTGTGCAGCTTTGTCTTCTTGTGGGACTCCTAGCAGTGGGAACAGGTTCTGTGTTTGTCTTTTTTGCTGGCTTTTGGATCCCTATACTAGGTTCCCTTGCCCAGCCTTAATACAAGGGGAGGTGCTTAGTCCTACTGAAACTTGATGTGCCATGCTTTGTTGATACCCATAGGAGGCCAGAGCCTTTCTGAACAGAAACAAAGAAGAGGACTGGGGGTGAGTGGGAGGGGAGGGGGGTAGGAATGAGAGGAAGAGGAAACTGCAGTATGAATGTAAAACAAACAAACAAACAAACAAATAAGTAAAATAAAAACAAACAAGCAAACAAAGACAAATGGTCCAATTAAAAAAATGGGCTATAGATTTGAAGAGAGTTCTCAGAAGAAAAAATAAAAATGGATAAGGAATATCTTTAAAAATGCTCATTATCCTTAGCAATTAGGAACATGAAAAATAAAACAACTTTGTAATGTCATTTTACCATAGTCAGAATGGCTAAGATTAAGAAAATAATAGGCAACAAGTGCTGCAGAGGATGCCAGGAAAACAGAACCTTCATTCACTGTTGGTGGGATTGCAAACTGCCCCATGTGTTCTGGAAATCAGTGTGGAAATTTTAAGAATGAGCTAAAAACTGATCTAGCATCTGATCCAGCTGTAGCATATATGCTCAAAGGACTAAACATCGTACTCCACAGAAACTTGCTCAGCTATGGTCATAGTCTCTATTCACAATAGCTAGGAAATGGAAACAATGCAAATGCCTCAACTGATGAATGGATAGTGAAAATGTGGTACATATACAAAATGGAATACTATTTAGATGTAAAAAATAAAATCATGAATTTGGCAGTTGTGCTTGTTTGAATGTAATTGGCCCCATAATCTCATGAGGAGTGGAAAGTGTGCCTTTGTTGGAATGGGTATGGCTCTGTTGAAGTGAGTATGGCTTTGTTGGAGTGAGTATGGCCTTGCTGGAGGACATGTTTCACGTGGGGGTAGGCTTTGAGGTTTCCTATGCTAAGGCTACTGCCCAGTGTTTCAGTCGATTTTCTGTTGCCTGACAGATATAGGACTCTCAGCCAGCTCTTCAGTACCATGTCTGCCTGCATGCTACTATATTTCCCACCATGATGATAATGGACTGAACCTATAAAACTGTAAATGAGCCACTCCAATAAAATATTTTCCTTATAAGTGTTGCTGTGGTCATGGTGTCTGTTTACAGCAATAAATATTCAAACAGACAGCAGGTAAATGGATGTAACTAGAAAATGTATTAGGTGGGGTAACTAAGACCTAGGAAAACACACTCATGTTTTCTGTCATTTGTGGTTTCTTCAGATGTCATTATGTAACCTGGAATAACTGCAGAAACCAGGGAGGGAAAAAGGGACCATGGGATGGGAAGGGGCCCTAGAGAGGGGAATAGAATGATAAAGTTCTACTAAGTGAGAAATGGGAAAAATGAAGTGTGTGGGTCTGTAATAGGGAAGAGGGGAAGGAGGAGAATATAGAAGTAGAGAGAGGAGGGATAAATCACACTAAGGATATTATTTAGGGAATCACATTGTTTATATGTATTTAAAATTACATATATTATTTCTAAGTGTATGTGTACATGCACATATGTACACGTATAGGCACACATTAATGAAAATATTCCATTTAGGATAATATTACTTCCATAAAATCTATAGACTAATATACCCTCTACTAACAGTCATGAGAAATCATCTTTTGAGTTTGTTAGTCAGGGTAGTACAAGGGTCTCCCATAATAATAGAGGCTATTGCTATTGCCCTTGGTTGCCTCCCTGAAGGTGAAGGTAAGTCTTTATTGCTGAAAACATCTCACACATTGGAAACAGGACTTGGAGGATTCAAGGTATATCTGATCCAGAAGCCTTCTCCCTCAGGACAACCTTTCTTTGTTCTGGAAGGCGCCATGTGAATTGTCAAGGGTGGAAAGCAATCAATAGTCCTTCTGTACTAGCTAGGTGAATTTGACATAATCTAGAGTCATCAGAAAGGGGGAAGCCTCAACTGACACAATGTCAACAAGATTGAGTTGTGGGCAAGACCATGGGACATTTGTCTAAATTAGTAATTGACGAGGAGAGGAGAGAGGAGAGGAGAGGAGAGGAGAGGAGAGGAGAGGAGAGGAGAGCCCATGGTAGGTGGCACCATCGCTGAGCTTGTGGTCCTGGGTTGTATAAGAAAGCAGGCTGAGCAAGCCATGAGGAACAAGCCAGTAAGCAGCATTCCTCCATTGCCTCTGATTCAGCTCTTCCCTCCTGGTTCCTGCCCTGTTTGACTTCCTATCCTGACTTTCTTTGATGATGAACTGTGATATGGACGTGTAAGCAGAATAGCACCTCCCCCCCACCCACCAAGTTTCTTTGGTCATGATGTTTCATCACAGCAATAACAACCCTAACTAAGATACCTACCCAGCTGTGACACCGATGAACCATGATTATCAGCATGGCAAGATAACCTTAAAGGTACAATGGTGGCACTTATATCTTGGTGGTAACCAACAGCTGCTTAATGGGACTTAAAGGTCACTCAACAGGAAGGAAACAATGCCTGTGCTGTAGATATAGCCAACTACCCAATGGCTAGTGAGGTCATGAATCTTAGAAGAGATGCTACTGTTGTCACTGTACTTGACCAGTCTAATCCTCAACTGCATTCTAAATACTTCACAGATACCTGCTCTACCACTCTCTGCCTTACTCCCTGAGACAAGGTTTCTCACTAACCCTGGACAGGCTGGCAGCCAGCAAGCTTGGTGTTTCTCTTGTCATGGGCTCATGGCCACACATGGATTTTTACAGGAGTGCTGGAGATTCAAACTTAGGTCTTCATGATTCAGCAGCATGTCCTCTTGTCTACAGAGCTCTTTCCCATCATCAAGAAGCTTCTTTTGAAGCAGATGGAGACTGTTACAGAAACTCACACCTGGTTAAAATGCAGGTAGCAATTGACTGGTGAGATAAACAACTCCTGTCAATATATAAGCAACACAGTCTCTACCCCTAATGCTCTTCATTGAGGAATAGGAAGAAAGATCATAAGAGTCAGAAAACTAGGAAGCTGCAGTAAGATTTTCTAAAGATATGTCAGGAAGCTGCATCCATGAAATCTCAACAGTATGGCTGCTTAAAGAAGACCTGAATAATGACCATACCAGTTGACATGTCATTGGGAATGGGAATATCTCACAGGGCCCCATCTCTAGATGAAGGCTGTGGACACTTAATGACTGCAGAGAAGGAGCATTAGTCTTTCCTAGGGATGATCTCCCTAATTGTTATCCAGTATTAGGTGCTGTCAAGAAGCCTCAAAATCATATATGTACAAGCAATAGTACATGGACTCAGGAGTCACATGTAAATATTCATTTGAGTGTGTGTGTGTGTGTGTGTGTGAGAGAGAGAGAGAGAGAGAGAGAGAGAGGAGAGAGAGAGAGAGAGAGAGAGAGAGAGAGAGAGAGAGAGAATAGTAATTAAAGAAAATGAGGTCATGAATTTGAGAAGGAGAAGCTTTGGGTTATAAGAAAAAAATTATTCTAAAAAATGAGAAAGAGAAAGACTTTTGTTTCTCTAGTTTGGTTTTCCTTAGAAAATTCCCTGCTCCAATGCTCCTAATGAGGTTAACTTTAATATTCTTATGAACAGGGCTTAACAAACCCCAACTGAAACATTCACAGAGTCCGCCAGTGCTGATTGGACTAAAAAGTGAGTCTTTGTCCTCATAGCCGAACACCCCAGCCTCTAGGCTTTGGGCCCAGGGGCACATCATCACCATCCATTGCAGTCCCAGTGTCAGCCAGTAGCCAGGTCTTCTGCAGACAGGTTGGACGACCATCATCCCCCACCAGACCCTGTAACCCACAAGCCTCACCTCCCACAAAACCCACCCACCCACCAAGACTGCAACTGCTCCCTGAGACAGAGCCTGCCAGTGCAGATTGCACTAAGATCTGCTCCCTGAGACACAGAGTCCATCAGCACCATGTGGACCAAGAGCCCTAGTTAGATCAAGAGCTCCCATTGGACCAAGAATATCAATTGGACAAAGAGAGGTTCCCTCAGACACAGACACAACTTGTACCAAGGGGAAGAGGAAATGGGTAGGCGCCAGTGCAAAAATACAGTCAACAACATAAAGACCAATATGGATCCATCAGAACCTAGTGGTGCTACATCAGCAAGACCTGAACATCCCAACGCAGAAGAAACAGAAGAAATCACCCTTTAAAATGACTTTAAGAAGAAGATAAAAGCCTTTAAAGAGGAAATGAAAAATTCCATTAAAGAAATCAAGAAAAAGTCAAACAAAAAATTAGAAGAAATCATTAAAGAAATTGAGGAAAAGACAAACAAAAAATTGGAAGAAATCAGTAAACCCCTTAAAGAAAGCCAAGAAAAGCATGAAAAAGCAATTTAATATGTGAAGGAAACAGTTCAAGACCTGAAAAGTGAAATAGAAACAGACACAAACAGAGGGAATGATGAAAATAGAAAATCTGAATAAACGAACAAGAAATACAGATGCGAGCATAACCAACAGAACACAAGAGATGGAAGAGAGAATCTTTGGTGTAGAGGATACAATAGGATAAATAGATTCATCAAAGAAAACACCAAAGCCAAAAAAGTCATAACACAAAATGTCCAGGAAATCTGTGACACCATATAAAGGCCAAACCTAAGAATAATAGGGGTAGAAGAAGGAAAAGAATACCAACTCAAAGGCACAGAAAATATATTCAACAAAATCATAGGAGGAGACTTTTCCAACCTAAAGAAGGAAAGAAATGCCTATAAAGCTACAAGAAGCTTACAGAACTCAAATAGACTGGATAAAAAAAAAAGTCCCCTTGCCACATAATAATCAAACCACTAAACATACAGAATAAAGAAAAATTTTAAGAGCTGCAAAAGAAAAAGGCCAAGTAACATATAGAGGCAGACCCATCAGAATAACAACTGACTTTTCAACAGAGACACTAAAAGCCAGAAGGTCCTGGACAGATGTTACACAGACAATAAGAGATCATGGATGCCAACCCAGACTATTATACCCAGTAAAACTCTCAGTCACCATTGACAGAGTAAACAAAATATTCCATGATAAAACCAGATTTAAATAATACCAATCCACAAATCCAGCCCTACAGAGAGCACTAGAAGGAAAAATCCAACCTAAGGAGTTTGATACACCCATGAAAACAAAGGCAATAGATAATCCCACACCAACAAATACCAAAGAAGAGAAACACACAACACTACCACCAAAAAAATAACAGAAATTAGCAGTCACTGGTCTTTAACATTCATTAATATCAATGATCTTAATTTGCTTATAAAAAGACACAGGCTAACAGAATAGATATGAAAATAGGATCCATCCTTCTGCTGCATACAAGAAACATACCTCAACTGCATACAGACACTACCTCAGAGTAAAAGGCTGGGAAAAAACTTTGCAATCAAATGGACTTAAGAAGCAAGCTGGTGTAGCTATCCTAAAATGTAATAAAACAGACTTCAAACCAAAATCAATTGAAAGAGATCAGGATGGACATTACATATTTATCACAGGGAAAATCCACCAAGATGAAGACTCAAGTCTGAACATTTATGCTCCAAATACAAGGGCACCCACATTTGTAAAAGAAACATTACTAAAGCTTAAATCACACATCAAACCCCATACACTAGTAGTGGGAGACTTCAACACCCCACTCTCACCAATGGACAGGTCTGCCAGACAGAAACTTAACAGAGAAATAAGGGGACTAACAGATATTATAACTCAAATGGACTTAATAGATATCTACATAATATTCTACCCTAACACAAAAGAATATACCTTCTTCTCAGCACCCCATGGAACCTTCTCTAAAATCGATCACATGCTCAGTCACAAAGCAAATCTCAACAGATACAAAAAATTTGAAATAACCTTCTGTATCTTATCGAACCATCATGGCTTAAAGATAGATTTCAACAACAGCAAAAATTACAGAAGGCCTACAATCTCATGGAAACTAAATAATGCTCAACTGAATCACCAAGGGGTCAAAGAAGAAATAAAGAAAGAAATTAAAGATTTTCTAGAATTCAGTGAAAGTGAATGCACAACATACCCAAACTTATGGGACACTATGAAAGCAGCGCTAAGAGGAAAATTCATAACACTAAATGCCCACATAAAGAAGATGGAGAAATCTCACACTAGTGGTTTAATAGCACACCTGAAGGCTCTAGAACAAAAAGAAGCAAGCTCATCCAGGAGAAAGAGACACCAGGAAATGATCAAATTGAGGGCTGAAATCAATAAAATAGAAACAAAGAGAACAATATAAAGAATCAATGAAACAAAAAGCTGGTTCTTTGAGAAAATCAACAAGATAGACAAACCCTTATCCAAATTAATCAAAAGGTGGAGAGAGAGATAGCATCCAAATTAACAAAATCAGATATGAAAAGTGAGACATAACAACAGACAATGAGGAAATAAAGAGAATTATCAAGTCATATTTCAAAAACCTGTACTCCACAAAATTGGAAAATTTGAAAGAAAGAAATGGACAATTTTCTGGATAGGTACCACATACCAAAGTTAAGTAAAGACTAGGTAAACTCTTTACATAGACCAATAACCCCTAAGGAAATAGAAACAGTCATTAAAATTCTCCCACCCATCCAAAAAAGCCCAGAATTCAGCGCAGAATTCTGCCAGATTTTCAAAGAGGAGCTAATTCCAATACTCTTCAAATTGTTCCTCACAATAGAAATACAAGAAACATTACCAAACTATTTTTATGAGGCTACAGTTACCCTGATACCCAAACCACACAAAGATGCAACAAAGAAAGAGAATTACTGGCCAATTTCCCTCATGAACATTGATGCAAAAAAATACTCAATAAAATATTGGCAAACAGAATCCAAGAACACATCAAAAAATTATCTACCATGATCAAGTAGGCTTCATCCCAGGGATGCAAGGATTGTTCAACATATGAAAATCTGTCAATGTAATATACCATATAAACAAACAGAAAGAAAAAAAAGACATGATCATCTCATTAGATGCTGAAAAAGCCTTTGACAAAGTCCAACACTCCTAAACAAGACATGGCTGTCCACTCTTTCCATATTTATTCAATATAGTACTTGAAGTTCTAGCTAGAGCAAAAAGACAACAAAACTAGGTCAAGGGGATACACATTGGAAAGGAAGAAGTCAAATTTTCACTATTTGCAGATGATATGATAGTATACATAAGTGACCCCAAAAATTCTGCTAGGAAACCCCTATAGCTGATAAACTCATTCAGTAATGTGGCAGGATACAATATTAATTAAAAAATTAGTAGCCCTCCTATATACAAATGATAAATGGGCTGAGAAAGAAATCAGAGAAACATCACCCTTTACAATAGCCACAGATAATATAAAATACCTTGGCCTAATGCTAACTAACCAAGTGAAAGACTTGTGTGATAAGAACTTTAAATCTCTGAAGAAAGAAATAGAAGATCTCCCACGTTCATGATAGGTAGGATTAACATAGTAAAAATGGCAATCTTACCAAAAGCAATCTACACATTCAGTGCAATCCCCATCAGAATCCCAACACAATTCTTCACAGACCTGGGAAGAACAATACTTAACTTCATATGGAAACAAAAAAACCCAGGATAGCTAAAAGAATCCTGCATAATAAAGCAACCTCTGGATGTATCATGATCCCTGACCTCCAGCTCTACTATAGAGCTATAGTAATAAAAACAGCTTGGTACTGGCATAAAAACTGACATGTGGACCAATGGAATCGAATTGAAGACCCTGACATTAATCTGCACACCTATGAACACCTAATTTTTGACAAAAAAGCCAAAACCATACTATGGAATAAAGAAAGCATTGTCAACAAATGGTGCTGGCATAATTGGATGTCACCATGTAGAAGATTGCAAATAGATCCATATCTGTCGCCATGCACAAAATTCAAGTCCAAGTGGATCAAAAACCTCAATATAAATCCTGTTACAATGAACTTGATAGAAGAGAAAGTAGGAGGTAGTCTTGAATGCATTGGCACAGGAGACACTTCTTAGATATAACACCAGTAGCCAGACATTGAGAACAATAATTAATATTGCTCTCCTAAAACTCAGAAGCTTTTGTAGCACAAAGGAAACAGTCAATAAGACAAACAACAGCCTACAGAATGGGAAAAGATCTTTACCAACCCCACATCTGACAGAGGAATGATCTCCAAAATATATAAAGAATTCAAAAAACTAAACATCAAAATACTGAACAATCCAATTAAAAAATGGGCTACAGAGCTAAACAGAATTCTCCACAGAAGAATCTCAAATGGCTGAAAGACATTTAAGGAACTGCTCAACAACCTTAGTCATTAGGGAAATGCAAATCAAAACAACTCTGAGATACCATCTTATACCTGTCAGAATGGCTAAGATCAAAAACACTGATGACAGCTTATGTTGGAAAAGATGTAAAGCAAGGGGAACACTCTTCCATTGTTGGTGGGAATGTAAACTTGTACAACCACTTTGGAAATCAGTATGGTGGTTTCTTAGAAAATTGGGAATCAATCTACCTCAAGACCCAGCTATACCACTCTTGGGCATATACCCAAGGAATACTCAATCATACCACAAGGACACATGCTCAACTATGTTCATAGCAGCATTATTTGTAATACCCAGAACCTGGAAACAATCTAGATGCCCCTCAACAGAAGAATGGATAAAGAAAATGTGAAACATATACACAATGGAGTATTACTCAGCAGTAAAAAACAATGATATCATGAAATGTGCAGGCAAATGAATAGAACTAGAAAATATCATCCTGAGTGAGGTAACCCAGACTCAGAAGGACAAACCTGGTATGTACTCATTTTAAGCGGAAAGCAAAGGATAACCAGGCTACAACCCACAGCTCCAGAGAAGCTAGCTAACAAGGAGGACCCTAAGAAGGACACATAAATAGCGGCAGCGAAGGAGAAATAGATGAGATCTACATACGCAAACTGGGAGTGAGAGAGAGGGTCATAGAGGGCAAAGAATGGGGGATGAGAACATAAGAAAATTGGAGGGTCAAGCTGGAACAGGAACAGAGTGGAAGAGCAAGGAAAGAGGTACCATGATAAATGAAGACATCATGGGAATAAGGAGAAATCGGGTGCTAGGGAAGTTCTCAGGATGACCCCACCTTAGACTACTAGCAATAGCCGGGAGGGTGCCTGAACTGATCTACTCTGGTAACCAGATTAGTGAATACCCTAACTGTCATCATAGAGCCTTCATGAAGTTACTAATGGAAGCAGATGCAGAGATTCGTGGCCAGGCTCCGGGCCGAGCTCCGGGAGCCCAATCGATGAGAGAGGAGGGATTCTATGAGCAAGGGACATCAAGATCATGATGGGAAAATGTACAAAGACAGCCAGGCAAACTAGTGGAAACCCATGAACTGTGGACCCATAGCTGTGAGGCCCCCATGGGATTGGACTAGCCCTCTGGATATATAAGATAGTTGTTTAGCTTAAACTATTTGGGGGGTCCACAGGCAGTGGGATCGGGATCCGTCCCTGGTGCATGACGGGCTTTTTGGAGCCTAGTGTCTAAGGTGTGGCATCTTGTGCAGCCTTGGTGCAGATGGGAGGGGCTTGGACCTGCCTCAGCTGAATGTATCAGGCTGAGCTGACTCCCTATGGTCCACCTTAACTTGGAGGAGGTGGGAATGGGGGGTGGTTTGGGGAAAGGCTGGGGGTGGGAAGAGGGAGGAAGGGGACCTGTGGTTGGTATGCAAAAATGAATGGAAAATTTCTTAATAATTAAAAAAAGGAAAAAAATAAAAAGAGAGAGGAAGAGGAAAAAAAGAAAATGGGATGTTATAAAAACTCTGAAAAGATAATTACTTATTTCCTAAAATATATAATTATCTAATAAATGACTTGGTTGAAAAAAAAAAGAAACATACACATACACACACACACACACACACACACACACACAGAGGGAGAGAGAGAGCTGACTATATTTGGCCAATGTTTGCCAACTTCAGCTGGCCACTTGTTTTATAAGCTGAAAATAATAGAAATAATAGCTATGAGTGTAAACAGTTAGATAAAACCAGAAGATGAATATTTCATGTCAGGAAGAGTATATGAAATTCAAAAATTCAGACTTTAGTGTAAGAGGACTGCCCATGAAGGAAAGGAAGAAATTTGAAGGGAAGGGGAGGGGACAAGATAGATTAATAGAGCAGGCTTGTCATGAAAGGAGGGAGGCTATCTGGGGAGAGAGAGGGGCCAGGAAGAGAGGGAGGAGGAGGGGGAGGACAACAGCGGAAAAATAAGAACAAAGTTTGATGATGTATATATATATATTATATTATATTATATTATATTATATTATATTATATTATATTATATTATTAGATATTATACTATATATATTAAAATAGCATGGAGCCTGTCTCTTGACGTTAATTAAAACAATGAAAGAAATAACATGGTATTTGAACCACAGCAAAACATCAAAATAAAACAAAAGATAGTCTGTAAACACAGCATGGAGCACAGTTGAAGCAGAGCATGGCCATTTGTTGTTCTGTCATCTGTTCTATCTCTGACACTGTGTCAGCAGAGCTGTACAGGTGTGACAGAGACCCACAAAGCCTATAGTATCAGCCATCGTGCCCTTTACTCAGAGTTTCCCTCCTTTCATTTTAGTATAAGCATTTAGTATGAAGCTGTTGTTGGATATTACATTATTCAAGTTTTCAGATGAGAAACCCCTTTGAGACTTAGAATGAATGAAAAGTGCCCTTATCTTCAATTGGTCTTTTCTCTGCTGTTGATGATAGCTAATATAGAATGTCACTTCCCCATCACCCTGTATGCCAGGATCCTTTAATCTAATGAGCTGTTTAGTTACAGTAGCTCTTTAGTTCTCATAACTTCACGCTTGCTATTTTCATTCCTAAGGTTACTGCATTGCACAGATGTGATTGCGTTTGTGTATTTCCCCTTTTTCTTTTTCCCTTTCTATTTTGAATGGGAAGTTGTGGGACTGATTAAGTCAGCTGATGCACTTTAAGTCTGAGCCATATTTTAAGGCCCTGGATTCTACAAATTTACTGCAAGCTGGCAGTAGAAGGGATGCTTTTCTTGAATGTAGCTCAGATTTCAAAGGTGGCATCTCTCAGCACTGAGAGGCAGTATTGCTCAAGGTTGGGTCCTTGGCAGCCAGAGCTTGTACTTCCCTGGCTTTGGTGTGACTGTCTTCATATCCCTGATGTCAGAGAGTGGAAGACAGAGGTGTTCAGTGAGTGAATGGTGACAGTGAAGACTGAATACAGTTCTTCCACTGTGAGCCTTCACTTCTCTAAGCCTTGCTCCTCTTGTCCCCAAGGTGGGACAACAGCAGTCTCTTTCTCTCTAGAGTAACTGTGAGGTTTAATTGCAAGTGAGATGAAAGGGAAGCCCTGGGCACAGGACCTGACATGAGTGGGTGCTCAGCAAACCCCTGATGACCCTTGGCCACTGGGAAGGTGAGTGATGAGGGATCCTGAGGTAATGGATTCTCTTGTCTGACAGTTCTCTGCCCTGCTGTGGATATCACTCTATATAAATAAAACGCTGATGGCCAATGACCAGGCAGGAAGTATAGGCGGGACAAAGAGAGAGGAGAATTGGGGAAACAGGAAGAAGGAAGAGAGACACTGCAGCCACCGCCAGGAGAAGAGCATGTAGAGACGCCGGTAAGCCACCAGCCACGTGGCAAGCTATAGATTTATAAAAATGGGTTAATTTAAGATAAAAGAACAGTTAGCAAGAAGCCTGCCACGGCCATACAGTTTATAAGTGATATAAGCGTCTGAGTGATTATTTTATAAGTGGATTGTGGACTGCGGGGCTTGGGGAACCTGGAGAGAAGCCCTCCAGCAACAAATGGCGCCCAACGGCTCGAGTTTTCACCTTAAACCTGAGAATATTTAATAACCAATTCTAAACAGAGCCAAAACCAGGTTCCTGCTTCTTGTCTCATACGGGCAGCTAGATGCGGCAAAACGCAAGTTTGAACACTGGCGGGTTCCTGGCGGGTGCGTTTGACCGGCAATATGGCAGAAATGAGCATCTACCAGCGACAAATTAAGCTGTGTGGTAGATTTAGTCTTTACTAGTATTTAAAAAAAAAAAAAAAAGAGGTTTCTGGGCTACACGCTGCTTTGATAAAAGCTTAGACCCACTATTTCTGAGACTCGATGACTCCCAAAGCTGGCGGAAAACGTACCACTGCCATGTTGGGAAGCTGAAGTGGGCGGAGCCAGCAGCCACAGCACCCTTTCAGGCTTACAATGGTACAGTTTAAAGCAATAGCTCAAGGCTCAAGGTAATATAAAACATAAGCCACATAAAGATGGCTACCACACAGAGAATCTGGATTATGTTCTCTTTGATATTCATAACTAAAGAAAAACATTTGATTACAAAAGCTGTTGAGTTATGCCAAAATGTATATTTTAAAGGTACCTTGACTTCAAAATTTGGATATAAGGATATGTTACTTTGGAAAAGAGGTTCTGCTTTTGTTTCCACAGAAAGCCAGAGGCTGTGGACTTGTTCCAGATTAAGATACATCAGGTTTCACCAGCCAAGACCCCCTGAAAGGACTCCGATGACACCATGGCCCAGATGATCCAACATCCAGATCGGTTTCAAGGCAACTGGTTCACACAATACAGCCTCACGGACTACCCCATAGGTCTAAAATTTTCTTTGCGTCCCCATAAGATACAGCGGCCCCCTCCAGCAGGAAGTAGTAAGAGATGCTACGCCCAAATTCCCAAATATACCAAGCTGGCTTTAGAGGTGGAATTGGCTCACTCCCCCTCTAAACCCAGACATATTGCTTTAAAAAAAAAAAAAATGGTTAAGGGATTCTTGTGTCCCAAATCAGAAGAGCCCTCTGGTGTGGGACAGAGAAAAACCAATATTTTTATTTAAAACAGGTTGATTATAAATGTGATCTCTTTCTAAAAAAGAAAAGGGGATATGATATATAGGAGGATATGGAGATGATAAGATAAAAGGGTAGATTAATGAACCTACTTTTAAAGAATAACTTGTTTAAAATGTTTTACATTGGTATAGATTTTAGTTTATGTTTAAAATGTTTTACATTGGTATAAATTTTAGTTTATTGATACAAACTTGAAGTTAATTTTGTTATACTGTATATATATATATATATATATATATATTTCTATTCTTGTTTGAGGTATTATGTTTATATATCTCATTTAAAATTGTAATGGATAATTAAAAAATAGATTAATAATTAGTCATCTATGATAATCATATCTGTAGCCATGTTAGTTAAGTCTTCTAGGTATACATAGATATATTTCAGATAGATAGGTAATCTTCAAACACTTCATAGACCTGGAGAATATGGCATTTAAATAACTTAGAATTCTGTTGACGTGAGACACAATTGCTCCTGGCTGCACCAATTTGATCCCGAGAGAATGTTGGGCTTCTAAGACATTTCCCTTTGGAAGTTTGTCTTTTTGGCACAAAATGGCCTACTGGGCAAAGAACTGCCCTTGCCTTGATGGCTGACAGTACAAATGCAATGCTGTCCTTTCTGGACAAGCGGGACACAAGGAAAGCGACCACTGTACTCTGCCAAGACAGGGTAAGATGGTCTCTTAAAATTCCTGCTTCTAAAAATGGTCTGTCAGATACTCTAGGCCTGTAGCCAATTTGAATGCACCAACAATGCTGAAAAACATTAGGTGACTGTCCAGGCTGCCAGCTGTCTTGGTCTACTTTTGCAAGATTCCCGAAAGTTGCTTGCATCCATCTACCATTTCTCAGGTACCATTATGTTCCCTCTCAGGTCTTTGATGTGGTTGAAGACTAGATAGTTGTAATTTCCTCAGTTATGATAAAAGATAAGTTAGCTATAAAACCTTAAACTCACAAATATAAGATAGATAGGACATCTTCTTTAATATTGTAACTATAATTCTTGCTCGGTAATTGTTTTGTTATATGTAATTCTACCATGTTAAAGTTAAAACCTTCCTTTTTAAAAAAAGAAGAAAGGGGAAGTGCTGTGGATATCACTCTATATAAATAAAACGCTGATGGCCAATGACCAGGCAGGAAGTATAGGCAGGACAAAGAGAGAGGAGAATTGGGGAAACAGGAAGAAGGAAGAGAGACACTGCAGCCACCGCCAGGAGAAGAGCATGTAGAGACGCCGGTAAGCCACCAGCCACGTGGCAAGCTATAGATTTATAAAAATGGGTTAATTTAAGATAAAAGAACAGTTAGCAAGAAGCCTGCCACGGCCATACAGTTTATAAGTGATATAAGCGTCTGAGTGATTATTTTATAAGTGGATTGTGGGACTGCGGGGCTTGGGGAACCTGGAGAGAAGCCCTCCAGCAACACTGCCCAGAAATCTAGCTGTGTTCTTGTGCTAGAGAAGACATTGCCCTTAATTCCAAGGGCCTCCTGGGAGCAGTGCGATGTCCAACAGTGACACTCTAGTGGCAGGATCTCTAGGCTGCTCTTGAGGGTTATCCAGGTCCAGGTGCTATGCTCTGCACCGTGCCCCAGGGGACTGAGTCTTTATATCACATTAAGAAGCTCATATCACCTGAGTAGTGAATTTAAACTTTCAGGTAGAGGCCACCTCATTCCAGGAGCTTCCTGATTGCTGTGCTGTGGATTGGAAGAAGATTCCCAGTCTTCAGACACACCCTCTGATGTTGGAAGATTGGGTTACTCTTGTCCTGGAAACTCATGGTCTGGAGGTTGGTTCTAGAAAAGCTTGGTGAAGGTGTGAGTCGGGCTCTCCCAGTGAGGAAGAACAGGGAAGAAACAGATAGTTTCCCAACACCCACTGTGATTCAGACATTTACACTTTGAAACCTTACAATGATCCTGTGACATGTTGTGATGGTTAGTATTGTTAAGGTCATAGAAAAAAAAAAGAACCTAGCAGAAATGTCCCTGGGAGGATTTGTGAGGGATGGGTTAGCTTAAGTGAGGTAGGAAGGTCCATCTTAACTGTAGGTGGCACTATCCCAAGGGCTGGAGTCCTGGACAAATAAAAAGGAACAGTGAGCTGAGAAACAGCATTTAACTCTTTTTGTTTTGCAACGGGACCAGCTGATTCAGTTTCTTGTAGTAAATGAATTTCAGTCTTGAAGGACTACATTCTCAATCTCTGAAAAAAAGGAATTCTTTCTATCTTTAAAATTTAAATTTAAAAAAATTGAATTATTTCTATTTAAATTTTGTTAAAATAGCATGACAAATAACTAATACTCCTGGATTAATAAATTTTAATAGGATACACAATGTAGTTCAGGTTGTTCTTGATCTCAGGCTCCTACAATTTAATGTTTGGTGTGAAAATAGACTTTGAAGGAAGAGACAAGGGCCAGAGTAGGCAGGATTTTCACAGAACAGCAACAGGATGAATGGGGGAGGAAATGATTTCTCAGACTCCTACTGTTCTAGAATCCAGCAATGCCTCTGTCTCTATGTGCTGTGACGACCTAGGACACATTAATTTCTCTCTCTCTCTCTCTCTCTCTCTCTCTCTCTCTCTCTCTCTCTCTCTCTCTCTGCTGTGCAGTGGGGAGTGGTGGCTACGTTGATGCCTGAAAGGAGGAGAAGGCAAGATGTGGCCTGTGTACCTAGAAGTAAGGAAAGTGAGTAGAGAAAACTTTCTGAAGCTGAGGCAGGAGCCTACCCTCTACTCAGGATCCATCTCAACATAATAGACCTTCTTGCAACTTCAGGACCTGCATGAATTCCGGGATTTTAGAACCTATATCATATTATGAGCTGAACTCCAGTGACATTGGACCAGACTCACTGCAGACCTGCTTGGGTTCTAGGTTCCCTCTTTAAAATAAACTTCACAGAGTACAATGACTTTCACAGAGTAGCAGCAGGATGGAGGAGGAGAAAGTCATTTCTCAGGCTCCCATTTTTCTAGATTCCAGCCCTGCATCTGTCTCTATGTGCTGTGAGCTTGGACATGTTAACCTCTCTGTCTAGACCTTGTGCTGTGGAGAGAGGTAGCTACTTTGATGCTTGAGAAGAGGAAGAGGCAAGGGTGTGGTGTGCATAAGTTGAAATAAGGGAAGTCAGGCTGAAGCTGCCTGGGGCAGGGGCCGTCCCTCTCCTTGGAGTCCAGCTCATGGGAAGAGATCTTCTGGGAACTTCAGGACCTGCATGAGCCCTGGCATTTCTGAACCCACTCATATTTTGAGCTGAACTATCACTGCTAGTTGGGCTAGGCTCATTGCTGACCCCCTTGAGTTCCAGTTTCTTCATGTGTCAAATGCAACTTCAGTACTGCAGAGCCCGGAGGCATCATTTCTAGCCTGTGACTCTTCACATCACTCCAAGACTCCTCTGACCTTCCATTTAAGTTGCCTGTCCCAAGTCTCCATACAGGTGGAGGCTCACCTGTGAAGAACCACCATCTATGTGGACTAGAATCCCATCCCCAGTGGCCAGCTCTGCTTACCTTTTGTTGTGAATCCAGACTCATAAAGTTCCCATTTAATAAGCTCCTTACCTGACATCAGCATTGGTCTGAAATTCACAAGGCGTGTGCTCAGTTGTTGTGAGGAGCCTTGGCAGGTAGTGGGATCCACATGGGGTGTGATTGTTGTGTCTGAAAATGATGAATAAAGGACCATGGTAAGAGACAGTGGTTGTGTGATTGTCAGAGAAGCAGCAGTAGGAATCAGGGTAGTAAGGCTGGAGTCCTACCTGCTTAACCTCATACCCTTCCCCACAGTCTCCTGTAGATAATGATGCTCTTACAGGTGCTGCAGGAAAAGGTCCTGCTCTGGGACCACAAAGTTCAAACACTTATGATGATCTATTCTAGTCCTAAGTGTGAGTCTCCATTATTCTCTAACCCTCAACTCTCTCATGAGTTTCTGTCCCACAGAGATAGGTAGCATCTTATTGTGTAGTTCAGGCTTGCCCTGAGCTCACATTCTTCCCAAATTAATTTCACATGTTCTGGGATTATAGGAGTATGTTCATGTCCAGTTAGTCATCTTATTTTTGAAGCCTTTTGATTTGTCTTAGTGTTTGATCTACAACTTCAAGGTGGATATAATGTATAAGTCACAGAGATTCTGAAAAAGTTCTTAGGGGCTTAGGGAAATATTTCAGATAATAGCTGACAGTTACTAATTGGCATCCTAGGGAGGAAGTTGAGGGTCTTGGAAACACAGTTTGATACACGATGAAAATGAGCATGGAAGTTCAGGATGGAGCAAAATTATTTTAATGGATTAAAGGCGTGCACCACCACCACCCAGCAAAGGTTGATTTTTTTTTTTTTTTGAGCTGAGGATTGAACCCAGGGCCTGGATCGCTCTACCACTGAGCTAAATCCCCAACCCGCCTGTGTCTTTTAATACCCCTCCAAGGCTACTCTGACCTTCTATTTAAGTTGCCTGTCCCAGGTCCCCATAGAGGTTGAGGCTCACCTGTGAAGAACCACCATCTATGTGACTCCAAGTCTTATCACCAGCTGCCAGCTCAGCTTACCTTTGCTTGTGAATCCAGACTTGTCACTTTCTAAGTTACCAATCTCAGAATATTTTGTCTTTTTAGTTCTCCTATGCTTACGTCGTAATTTCTTTAGTACTGATGAGCCTTGGTTGGTTCTGGCAATGACATAGGATATGACTGTTGAACCTGGAAATGATGAAGAAAGGGTCATGAGAAGAGACAGTGGTTGTGTGGTTGTCAGAGGGGCAGCAGTAGCAGGATTACCTACGATATGACTGTTGAGCCTGGAAATGATGAATACAGTGCCAAGGGAAGAGACAGCAGTTGTTCAGTGGCCAGAGGGGCAGCAGGAGGAGTCAGGATAGCAAGGCTGGTGTCCTATCTGCTTACCCTCATATCCTTCTCCACAGTCTCCTGTTCAAACACCTATGCTGATCTACTCTAGTCCTAAGTGTGAGTCTCCATTCTTCTCTCAGCCTCAACTCTCTCATGTGTGTCCCTGAACTTCTGCCCCAAAGGGCCAGTTATCAAATTACTGTATAGTTCAGGCTTGTCTGGAGGTCAGATTCTTCCTGAATTAATTTCACATGTTCTGGGATTATAGGACTATCCCTGACCAATTTTTTGGTCACCTTATTTTTGAAGCCTTTTGATTTGTCTTAGTGTTTGATCTAAAACGTTAAGGTAGATATAGTGTATAAGTCACAGATTCAGAAAAACAGCTTTGTGACTCAGGTAAATATTTCAAATAATAGCTGATGGTTACTAAGTAGCATCTCATGGAGGAAGTTGAGGGTCATGGAAACACAGTTTTTTACACAATGAAAATGAGCATGAAAGTTCAGGATGGATCAGAATTGTTTTAATGGAACAACTTGGAAGAAGGGAATAGCGATGAAAAGAAATGAAGGAAAGACACTGATGATAGCATAGGAGGAACCTTTGTGGGGAGAGAGACATGCACAGTGTAACCTCTGCTACAATATCATCAGTGCAGCCTACATAAGCACTGTGTCCAAGGGTCTTCTTGTGCAACTTGAAGATGTGAGACCAGCACCTGTTGCTGAGTTGGTAATAAAACAAAGGGTGAGCAGAGTCAATGCTCAGATATCAAAACTGAGACAGTCTGTGGAATGACTTTGTCTATGACACACATTACATGAGCCAAGGTGACAACTAGGAGCAATGGCTTCTGACTGTGTAGTCAACATTTTCAAGGCTCTGTGTGGGAGGGAAGAATGATAGGGAAGGGAAAGACAAGGATTAGGTGTGCACAGGACTTTCACAGACTAGCAACAGGATGAAGGAGGAGGAGGAAGTTGTTTCTATGGCTCCCACTGTTCTAGATTCCAGCCCTGCATCTGTCTCTATGTGCTGTGAGTTTGGACAAGTCAACCTCTTTCTTTTGACTTTGTGCAGTGGAGAGATGTGGCTACATTGATGTTTGAGAAGAGGAAGAGGCAAGGGTGTGGTGTGCATAAGTTTAAATAAGGGAAGTCAGGAAGGAAGCTGAAGCAGGAGCCTTCTCTCTCCTTGGTGTCCATCTCAAGGGAGGAGATCTTCTGGGAACTTCAGTACCTCATGAGCCCTAGGGTTTCAGAACCCACTCATATTTTGAGCTGAAATTTCAGTGCCATTTGGGCTAGGTTCACTGCTATCATGGGTTCCAATTTTTTCATGTGTCAAATGCAGCTTTAGCACTGCAGAGACCTAAGGTGTGGATACAAGCCTGTGACTCTTAACATCCATCTAAGGCTCCTCTCATCTTCCATTTAAGTTGCCTGTCTTAGGTCCCCATACAGGTGGAGGTTCACCTGTGAAGAACCACCGTCTATGTGACTAGAAGTCCCATTTCCAGCTGCCAGCTCAGTTTACCTTTGCTTGTGAATCCAGACTTGTCACTTTCCAAGTTACCAATCTGAATAGCTGACATTTGATTTGGTCTCTGATCTCCATGCTGCAAGCTGAGCTGTCCTGAGGAGCCTTGGTTGGTTCTGGAATCCACATAGGGTATGAATGCTGAACCTGGGAATGATGAAGAAATGGGCATGTGAAAAGACAGTGGTTGTGATTGTCAGAGAAGCAGCAGTAGGAGTCAGGGTAGCAAGGCTAGGGTCCTATCTACTTACCCTCATACCCTTCTCCACAGTCTCCTGAGGAGAACGATGAACTTACAGGTGCTGCTGGAAAAGGTTCCTGCTCTGGGGCCATGAGGTTCAAACACCTATGCTGTTCTACTCCATTCCTAAGTGTGAGTCTCTGTTCTTCTCTGAGCCTGAACTCTCTCATGTGTGTCTCTGAGCTTCTGCCCCACAGAGATAAGTGGTATCTTTCTGTGCAATTCAGGCTTGCCTTGATCTCACCTTTTTCCTGAAATAATTTCACACCTTTTGGGATTATATGAATATGGCTACAACCAATTAGTAATCTTTTTGTCCAAGTCTTAATATGTTTCTTAGTATTTGATTTAAAACTTCTAGGTGGATATATGTCCACTAGGCACAGAGATTTGTTTTGGTATATAGTTATTAGTTGAAGGTATGATTCATTGTTTATGCTGTGGAATATTTGTTTAATGACACATTATGTATTGCATTCTTTTATGTTGCATTTGTTTAACTCTGTGATCCTGTGTTATTTTGCCTGTCTAAAACCCATGATTGGTCTTATAAAGAGCTAATTGTTCGATAGGTAGGCAGGAGAAAGTTTATGTAGGTTTGGCAGGCAGAGAGAATAAATAGAAGAAATCTGATAAAAGAGATCGATGCATGAAAGGAGAAGGAGAGGAGGACTCCAGTGGCCAGTCACAGAGCTACACAGCAATCCAAGGAGTTATTAGTAAAGAAAAATATGTAAAAAAGGTAAAAGCCCAGAGGCAAAAGATAGGTGGGACAATTTAAATTAAGACAATTTAACTAGAAACAAGCCAATCTAAGTTCCGGTACTCATAAGTGAGAATAAGACTATGTGGATTTATTTGGGAGCTGGTTGGTGGGCCTCCCAAGGAGCCAAAGAGTAAAAGAAAAAAAAAAACTACCAGCAACAGAGATTCTGCAAAGTTTCTTGGGGGATGAGGTACACATTTCAAATAATGACTGATGATTAGCAAGTGGCATGCTAGGGAAGTAGATGAGAGTCTTTAAAACACAGTTTTGTTTCACAATGAAATTTAATCATGGAAGTTCAGGATGGAGTGGTGCTATGTATATCACTCTGTATAAATAAAACACTGATTGGCCAGTAGCCAGACAGGAAGTATAGGCGGGACTAACAGAAAGCAGAATTGAGGGAACAGGAAGACAGAGGGAGAGACCTGCCAGCCGCCACCATGACAAGCAACATGTAAGGTACCGGTAAGTCACGAGCCACGTGGCAACTTATAGATTAATAAAAATGGGTTAATTTAAGATATAAGAAGTAGATAACAAGAAGCCTGCCATGGTCATACAGTTGATAAGTAATAAAAACATCTGAGTGTTTATTTTATATGTGGGTTGTGGGACTGCGGGGGCTTGGTGGAACCTGGAGAGAAGCTCTCCAGCTACAGAGTGAAATTGTTTTAAATGGAACAACAGGGAAGTTGTGTGAGGCATGTTTAATCCCTTTTACAATGCCCTTAAATACAATGGCTTTAATCCTATCAATCACACAGTAAGTGAAATCAGTGACCATTGAGGACAATGACTTTTGACTCTGTAGCCAACATTTTCAAAGTTTAATGTGGGGTAAAAAGAATGAATTTTGAAATGAAAGACAGGGTTAGGCAGGACTTTCACACTGTAGCACTAGGTTGAAAGAGGTGCCTTTGATGTCCCATGCACTGAGTGTTATAGATATCAGAACTGAATCTGTCTCTATGTATTGTGAGCTTGGACAAGTTAACCTCTCTGTCTAGACCTTGTACAGTGGAGAGAGGTGGCTACTTTAGTGTTTGAGAAGAGGAAGAGGCAAGGGTATGTATTGTGGCATAATATTTTTGTACAGTGTGAAGATGTGTCTTTGGCAATGTGCCTTCTGATTGGTTTAATACAGAGATGAAATGCCAATTTCTTGGCTGGAAGTGATTCTGCACAAAGAGGAAGAAGAGGAGATGAATTAGGCACAGGAGAGATGCCAGAGAACATGGGGATGAAAAAGGAGGTGCAAAATGGAAGAGAGGAAAAAAGCCATGAAACAAAGATTAATATAAATGAGTTAATTTAAGTTATAAGATCTGGTAGGGGCAAGCCTCAGCTCTATGTCGAGTTTTCACAATTAGTAAGTCTCTGTGTCATTTTATTTGAGCTGGTGACCAAAAGAAAAATCTGTCGCCAGGCAATGGTGGTGCACACCTTTAATCCCAGCACTCAGGAGGCAGAGCCAGGTGGAACTCTGTATGTTCGAGGCCAGCCTGGTCTACAGAGCGAGATCCAGGACAGGCACCAAAACTACACTAGAAACCCTGTCTCTAAACAAACAAAAACAAACAAACAAAAAAGAAAAATCTCTCTACCGGTGTGCCTGGGTAAGTGAGAATTAAATAAGAGAAGTCAGCAGAAGAAAATAACTGATGCTAAAGCTGGAGCCTACCCTCTTCTTGGGGTCCATCTCAGGAGAAGAAGCCTTCTTGGATCTTCAGGACATCTATGACTCCCCTGCATCTTCAGTGTCCACTCATATTTTGACCTGAATTCTGGGAGCCTTTGGGCTAGGCTCACTGCTGACCCTCATGGTTTCCAGTTTCTCCTTGTGTCAAATTCAGCTTCAGCTCTGCATTGTCCAGAGGGGACCTTTCTAGTCTGTGACTCTTAGCCCTCACCATGGCTTCTCTGCCCTTCTATTTCAGTCCCTTATTCAGGTCCCCATACAGGTGGATGGTCACTTGTGAAGAACCACTATCTACGTGCACTTTAACTTCCTTTCACATCTCCAAGTTTAATTCATTTTTATTTCTGCGTACAAACTGCTCAGGTTCCCATTTAATAAGTTTTTTCTTTCAATCTGTGAGTGACTCTGGGGTTCATGATCTAAGCCCAGTAGTTCTGTTGAGATGCCCTGGACAAGGGACTCCAAGTTAAGTGCCCCCCTGGAGCCTGAAATGGGGAAGAATGGGCTCTGGAAAGAAAACAGTTGTGTGGTTGTCAGAAAGACAGAGGTAGGAGCCAGGGGAGCAAGCCTAGAGTCCTTCTTTCTTACCCCCATAACCTTCTTCACTGTCACATGGGAAGAATGATGCTCTCAGAGTTGCTGCTGAGAAAAGGTCTGGGACCATGAAGTTCACACCTTTGTCCTGGTTCTACTCTAGTCCTCTGTGGGAGTCTCTATTTCTCTGTGAGCCTCAGCTCCCTCATGTGGGACTCTGAGCTTCTGTCGCACAGGGTTTCAAACTACAATAATAACAGCAGCAGCAGTGCATGGGTTTGTACTTACAATACCCAAATATTTATTGAATATTGAGTATTTAATATTCAATGTGGATTCTCACTTTACTCCCACAACCAAAAGAAACAGGTTTTTTTTTTTTGTGATTTGTATAGAGGTGTTATATATATATATATATATATATATATATATATATATATATATATAATTTTACAATACCATTCAGTTCTACATATCAGCCACGGGTTCCCCTATTCTCCCCCCTCCCACACCCTCCCCTTATCCCCAGCCTACCCCCCATTCCCACATCCTCCAGGACAAGTCCTCCCCCGAGGACTGCGATCAACCTGGTAGACTCAGTCCAGGCAGGTCCAGTCCCTTCCTCCCAGACTGAGCCAAGTGTCCCTGCATAAGCTCCAGGTTTGAAACAGCCAACTCATGCAATGAGCACAGGACTCGGTCCCACTGCCTAGATGCCTCCCAAACTGATCAAGCTAATCAACTGTCTCACCTATTCAGAGGGCCTGATCCAGCTGGGGGCCCCTCAGCCTTTGGTTCATAGTTCATGTGTTTCCATTCATTTGGCTATTTTTAAGAAACAGGTTTTTTACCCTACTCCTGTTTCCTAGATGGAGACATGGAGGCAGAGGGCTGTAAAGTGTTGTCCAGGTTGGTAGCATCAGGACTGGAGTCTGCCTCTGGCCAGCTCTAAAGTCTGGGTTTGTAACTTACGTGTCACCAATCACTCCTTTTGGGAATGAACTTGAACCCTGTGCTCACCTCTTTCAGGGCAATGCCAGCCTCTTCCTACTACTGCAGCTCAGAGTGCTCCTTGCCATGGGCCTGAAGATGCACTCCTATAGAAGAGGGTGTGGGGCTCTAACGTTCACTTAGGGGTTTCTGCATGCCTTCTGGTTCCAGGCTTTCCCGAGCCTGTGAATCCTTTTGACAGGAGGTTAGCCTGTCCATGGAAACCCTGACAGGAGGGCCACAGTAGTGGTAGTTGGGTCCTTGGTGTACTTACCTATTATCAAGTCCTCTGCCTGGGCTTTGATCTGCTGCAGCTCCTGGACCTTCCGTTTCCTCCTTTTGCGGATGAGGTCCAAGTCCTGTTGGCCCTTATGCTGAGCCTCCTCTGTATCGCTCGCCTTCTTGGACTGAGCTGCTTCCATGGTGATAGAGTCCCCAGATGATGCTTGGCTGTGCAGCTCACACTGGTCCTGTTTCACGTCTCCCTTCTCTTGTTGCTCCGAGCAGGAGGCCAGTGGATCCTTGTCTTTGCTGGACATTTCTGCTCTGGAAATGGGTGTTTGATTGGAACTGATGCAGGAGACCTAGAACTAAAAGGAAGAGCAGAGCAGCCTCTACAGGGACCGATTGTCCTCTGGTCAGGACACATGAAGGACTCCAGGCTCTCCTGGGGATGGAGACTGTGTGTCCAGGTGCAGGGCTTGGGCTTTATAGGGCAGATGAGGGAACTCTTGGAGGGTGTTTAACAGTGGTGTGTTCTCTATGGTGTCATGAATAATGCCAGTGGAAGTTCCTGTCAGGCAGTTGTGCTGTTATGCTGAGTCGGGGTCTCTCAGCTTGTCTAAGGTTTCTTCTTTTAGGTCATTATGGTCATTTATCTGACACTGAGGACAAATAAAAGGAAGGGGGATGTATTCTCTCATTGGCTGCTTCCTGCAAGTGTGTGTGTGTGGGGAGGTGGTGGTGGTGGTGATGGAGGTAGGGCTAGTCTCTTACCTAGGGCTTAAGGGGGTGTAGGCTAGGGTGACTTCATGAACCAGGAAAAGAGTTTTAACTTGTTCTGCTGCAATGGATCATGTGATTACCACCATTTACTTCTGGAGAAACCTTAGAAAACAGTTAATAGTCAGGGCTACAGTGTAAGATGAGACTAAGGACAGGGGACCCAGTAAGCTCTTAGCTAGGAGAGCCATTGTCCTAGTGTGGACCTAGTGATGGCAGTGATTTGATCCAGGAGGAACTTGGGTAAATCTTTTAAAGGACAGGAAAAGTGGAAGTGTGAGGATAAGGAGGAATGGAGAGATGAAGGGGAGGAGCCAGAGTGGGAGGGAACAAAAGCCCGTCCTTAGGAAGATGACTGTCATTGATTCTTTGCCTGCTCCTTAATTAAGTCTTTGACCTCTGTAACAGCTTGGGTTTGTTGGTGCAGAAGCAGCGCTGTTCCTGGAGGAGGGCACAGTTTCTTCCACCACCAGCAGACAGGAGATCCAGGCCTCTAACTTTGGAGAACCACAGCAGCAAAGACTTGGCTCAGACCTAGCCATGGAAAGTGATGGAGAGGGAGGAGTGGGAAGGTGGGCATCTGGAGAATGGAGGGTGGGAAATGTAGGGATGGGAAAGCAAGAAGATAGAGGGATACAGTATATAGAGTTTATAGCTGGCATGCTAAGAGGATGCTAGTCAAGGGAGAAGGGTTGGGGGATGCAGGAAAGGGGTGTTGGGATTTCAGCGACAGGAGCATGAGAGGATAGGAAGACAGGGACGGAGGATGCAGGGATGGAATGTGCAAGACACTCACTATTCTGCGTTCCTTAGCTTCTTACTTTTCTAGTGTCCTACTATAAGGAGATCAGTCCTTCAGACATTACTATGACGGAAGGTGAGGTGAGGAGATGCAGCACTGAGGGGGACTCAAGAGCTCAGTCTGAGTTCAAGCTAGATCCTGTGAAGGAATTTGGAAGTCTCTTGTCCCTGGGCACCACATGGAGGAACAATCCAGAACCAACTAAGCTGAAAGGACAAATTACCAAGAGAAAACCAAAGAGACACATGGGCAAGAGTGTGGGGAGGGGTTAGAGTGACCCAAGACTTTCCCATAGGCCCTGGTGAAAGGACAAAGGGAACATTAGTTCTGTGATGTGTCTAAGAGTGAACTTGGCCAAGCCAGCCTGACACTGGAGTCAGTGCCTCGGAAAAACTAAAGTTGTAGCTTCTGGGGACCTGACTCTTCCTCCTGGGCTGTGGTTATCAGTCCAAAGGCAGCTGTGTCCGAGGAATCCTGTGCTCTCTTTGCACATGTCTGACTTAGCTCTGTGCTGAGGTTGGCTGTCCACACCACACCTCAAATAGTATATATGATGCTGTACTTCCTAATAAACCTGCTTGGCCTAAGAATCGGCTCATGCAAGACCTGCTGGACCCAGCTGCTGCTTTTGTCTTCTTTGTTTCTCCTCCCTGTCCTCCCTCTAAATACCTCACTACTAACGATCCTTGTTCCTGCAGCTTCAGGTCAGACAGGAGAGAGGAGGGTGCAGGACAGACTATGACAGGAACAGGCACATGAAGCACACAGGGGAATCCAGCCACCTCCCTCCCACCAGGGCTGGCCTGCAGACTTTCCAAGCAGGGCTGAGCCTGGGCCCTGGCTCTCAGGACGGGTCACCCATGTCTGCCACAGTATGCCTTAGTGCAGTCAGGCCAGGACTTCCTTCCCACAACTCAAATGGTTTCGTGAACTCCATTGATCCCACTACTCACCCTGCTCTTGTAAGAGGCTCACTGATGTGCGCGTCCCTGGCCAAGGCTCCTCAGCTAGAAATCATCTTCTTTGAAAGTGAAAGAGACTCTGGCTCTTCCAGGAAGCCAAGCACCAGAGACTCTGCAGATGCTCTTCCTCTGAGCTGTGAGAATGGAGGTTGAACATTGTTCAGCTCATTTCCTGTTTTGAACTTTCTGCAGATGCCTGGGCTGGAGGAGGAGTCAGACTTGAGAGCTTCATCCAGGTCTGCTGAGGCCCTGCCTCCTGAGTGCAGGACTCACGTCTGAGCCTCACTTCACTCATCTACTAATGTGGTCCTCCCAGGTTTGCCAACAGGTCCCAGTTCAGCAAAAGCTCCTGGATCTCCCCAGGTTTGTGCTCGGGATCTCTGCACTCCCTTTCCTCCTTGTAGCCTGCCCAGGGCACAGGCTCTTCATTTCAGGAAGTGGCTCTCAGGAGCTAAACCCTGTGAATTTTTTTGACTCCTAAATTCTCCTAAATCTCAAATATGGTATTTAATTTCCATTAACATGTTTTATTCTGTAGGTGTGTGATGTATGTGCATGTTCATGATCAGAGCAAATGTCTTAAAGTTCAGTTTTCAGAGTTTTACCCTTATAATTGTGCTTAATTATCATTAACACAAAAGATGTAGACATGTCAATAAACTTTTTCATTATATAAAATACATTTTTTTCTTAAAGTACTGGCTCATGTTAGATTAAAGGATAACTTTAAAGTCTATTTCTAAATACTTATTGTCCCTTTCAGACTTATTAAAGGATCTGAACCTTACTGCAGGTTCAGGAGACTCTTGGTGACATCACACTGTGTTTGTAAAATGACAATAGCTGTGCAGGCTGCACTGATCACATCTTGAGATATCTGTTGTTTGCTGTGATTACAGCATTTTCCCTGTACATATGAAATTTTATGTTCTGATAGAAATATGATACCTTAATTATGGAATGTAAAGATTTAAATATATTCCCATTTTCATTATCTAGTATGTAATAATCAGGTTAGCATATCTTTGCATTGCATTATGTGAGAATATTCCATTTTACAAGTTTGTGTTTGGAGTTACTAACTTGAGTTACATAAAGAGATGGTAAGTGAATTTGGCCTGTGATGAGGACAGAATTTTCACCAGCCTCTGGAATGTGCACTGCACATCTGTGTAAAGTACCAGGAATGCAAAGTATCCACCAACTCTGAGAGTCACTGAAGATTCTCAATGTCTTATAGCATCAAATATTCAATCAAGATTTAATTCCAAATGCAAAAAATAAAAAAAAAAGGCATTTCATTAGTTTGCAAATTTGCTATCATTTTAAACAAATGGTAAAATTATATTACAACAAAGTGTTGTTTATAATAAATTTCTTTAAGATTTATTTTTAGTAAAAATGTTTGATTTTTATACTTATATAGTTATATATCCAGAGTCACATAAAAATTATTTGGAAAAAGGTTTTGAGGGTAGGAAATGTTTGAGAAGCCCCTCTTCCTTTCCTATTCATTAGACATTCAATTTCCAGGGAAAGGACCATCTCACTGTCTCCATTTCCATGTGTCCCAGTCCTGCTTGTATTATGGTGTGTCAGGTGGTTTTGAGACTGGTCCCTCAGGCCATGAGAGCAGGCTGGACAAGACCTGAATAGACTTGCTGGCTCCACTGGAAGTTTCCTGAGATGCTCATCCCACATGAACATCTTGTGGGGGAAGGTTAAAAAGGAACACCTGGTTCCCTAAGAGGTGTCCTGGAAACATTGCCATCAGAAAGGCCACTGAGATGACCACTGGTTTATAGATTTAGTAGCCAAACAAAAGTCAGGCAGAGCCAGGAATCACTTGAGTGCCCATCCCTCAGCCACTAAGATGTCAGGATCTCACAGAGACACTTCTTGACGTCTCATAGAGGTCCATGATCAGGTAAGGATGGGTCTCCTTCAGAGCTCGGTAGACTTGGTCTTTACTGTCCCAGCTCCAGGACCTGCTGAGGCTGAAGAGCTTCCTCATCTTGTTTTGGTTGGTGGCCTCAGCCCGCACTGCCTCATACTCCTCTTCACTCAGCACTAGACTATGCAACTTGTCCAAGAGAGAGTCCACTGATGTCACTCGGGCCACCAGCTGCTCCCGATGCTGGTCCAGGAAGTGTGGCAAGGCAGGGGCATCTAGGGGTGAAGATGAGACTGGCACTGAGAGAAGAAAGGCTCCTCCATGGGCTCTCCCACTGGCTGCCCACTTCTTGTTTTATTTTCATTTACCTCATCTGCACCCCTGACTCCCTCCTTCCTCTGGAAGGTCATTTGAAATAATACCTATATCCTTCCTGATACCAGTTATTAGTCTGTCACTCTGCCTAACTAGAATGATGGGTTCATGGTGGGGTGTTCAGGTTGGGAGTGGTGGAGTTATTGTCAACAATGAAAGTAGCAAGGGGCATGACAGGAACTCTGCCTTGGGTGTGCACCTCTCCTGGTGAGGTTTGGAAAGTAAGGCTTCCTCCTTCTCACTGCCCTTCTCTTAAGGATTAGATCATCTACCAGCCCAATAGTATTGGCTTCTCTGGCCTCATATAGTTGTTACTGACCTTTGTGGCTTGCAGTGATCATGGGCAGTACAGGTCTCAGGTCCCCTGGAAGAAATGAGAGATGATGCATCTGTAGTGATGCTTGTCACCAATACCCAGTGCACTCTGTGAAACTCCCACCCATGCTTAAGATTTTGAGAATAGTTCATTCTCAAAATAGTTCATTACAGAAATTCTGATATATTCTGGAAAGTGAACATTTCCTTACTCACACAGGGAATCTAGGTGTGAGGACGATCATCACAGAGAGAGAAGACATGTGAATGAGCAATAGATATTTCTCCCACATAACCACAGCCTCAATTTTATCCTAGACTGAATTCCTCATGGAGAACTAACCAAGTCCCTTGTTGGCTTAAATCATGTGACATTCAATCCTGGGTAGAAAACTAATTTCTTGTCCTTGTTTGACCTTGTGCACTCACATGCCACAAACATGTGTTCTTGATTTGATTTCAGAATCAAGATGAAGCAAGACTGAACACATGAGAACAATGAGTGAATTTTAGCACTAAGTGGGGAAGGCTAATAAATTTCAGCTCATGAATAAGTCCCAGGGGGTTGAAAAGACCTTAAATTCACTGTGCTCTAACAGTTTAGAGAAGTGAGCCCAAGGACCCAGTTTGTAGTATTGGAAGCCCTGGTTGCATTTGTGTGAAAAAGGATGATATTTTGTACACTTCATGCTAGTTGAACCATCTTGGTGCATCCTGACTTGTAGATAAACGGGAAAATCTAATGAAGAAATTGAGTGAATGACATGAATTTAAAAACCAAAATGTAAGACTGGGGACACAAGAAGTCCATGGTTATAATCTTCTAGTATTGGAATATGGGGAGGGAGTAGGTCTTAATGAGTCCCAAAGAGCAAAACAAAATCATGAGGAAGAATTTGGCTTAATAAAGAAAAACAGCAACAATGCTCCCATCAGCTAAGGATCACATAGTGAGATGGGGATGAACAGCATTTAACCTTTCCAATCCCTACCAGTAACTAATTCTGATCTCTGGTTTACAGGTGAGGAAGGTCAGACTCAAATGAGTTAAGTCACTTTCCAAGATCACCTGCAGAGTCAGTGCTGGAGTGAGATTCAAACCCTGGCTTGATGCTGGGGCAGGTCAGTTCTCCACATGTGAGTCCCTCAGGTCAAGGCTGAGCAAAGGCAGTTCTTTGACCACAATAGCCTGTTTCTAGCAGCTCAGGAGCAGAAACCACCACTGTTGACAGCTGACAAGGGCTGGGCATCCCCAGAGATAGTGATTAGAGGAGTTTGGTTTTGGCATTGTGGGTGTTAGGCTAAGATTTTTTTTTTACTTCACCAAAGAAATGTCACTATTTGGTTTTCTCTTGTCTATGTCAGCTTAAAATATGGATGAATTACAAGAGCCAACAAACAAATAAATAAAAATACAAGTTTTGGGACAGAAAACCTAACCATGGAAATGAAAGCACTTTATAAGAAAAACTTTAAGATATATATAAAAGGAAGAAATTGAAGGAGGACTTTGAAGATGAGAAGACATTCCTCCTCCAATGCTCATTGTTTGAAAGAATAAATATTGTGAAAATAGCCACCCAATTAAAAGCACACTACATAATCAATGCAGTCCCAATGAATATGCCAGGAACATTCTTCACAGATAGTGTGGAAAATAATGCTGAAATACCTGTGGCACCACGAGAGACATAGGGTGTCCAAGGTAATCCTGAACAAAAACAATTTTGTGGAAAGCTTCATCACACCTGATTTCAAACCAATGCTGCAGCCATAGTAGTAAAAACAGCATGGTATTGGCATAAAGAGATGTGCAGATCAATAAAGTAGAATAGAAATCTGGGTAAAAGTCCACACAGCCATAGCTACCTGGCCTTTGACCAAGAACCCAAAATATACTTTGGAGAAAAGACAGCCAGTTAAACAAATGGTGCTAGAAAACCTAGATAGCACTGCATGGAAGAACTAAACTAAATGCCCATATCTCACCTTTACAAAACAAACTAAATGATCAAAGACCTTAATATGGGACCCAATACACCAAATCTTGTAGAATAAAAACTAGGGAGACCATTTGAACACAACAGCGTAAGTCAGGATTGTGTGAATAAGGATTGAAATGAGAGATCTTAGAAGTAATGAGTTTCAATAACAAAACCCAGTTCCAGGTGTGGGATATCTCCATAGGTGCTGTTGGGCAGAGAGGTCCCGGAGGTTTCCTCAACAATGCAGGTGCATTTCATTCATTTTGGCTCGCCATCAGAACTAGTGAATAAGACCTTATTGCTGAAGACACCACACATCTTGGATATGTGATATAGAGAATTCAAGCTGGAACTGAGTTGGAAGCTTTTATAGTGTCAGATGTTGTTATTCAGGCTGCTGAGGGAGAAAAGGCATCAACAGCCATGCTGCCAGTCAAGATGGTCCCACTGCTGCAACAGTGGCACAACTGTGATGGGAGCAACCAGTGCTCACTTATTACATTTCAAGTCCACTCCACAAGACAGAACCCACTCCTAGCATTTTAAACTGATAAAACAAACAAACTCAGGTTTTTGGATATCATAGGCCCTTGAGACTAGCTACTATTGCTGACTAGCTAAATGGACACAATGTCAATGCCCTTCTAAATATCAATGTTTATCCCACAGACAAAGGCTACTTTCAGTCTTCTTCAGGAAAGCCTCTCACTGCTGTGAATGGAGGTGAATGCAGATACCTATGTCTGTACAGGATATGAGAATAAAGGATAGTTGAATACTTATCCCTATAAGTAGATATTTCTACCACCCCCATGAGTCTCTAAGAAGAGAAATTGGAAAGAATGGTGGGACAGAATCACCTGCACCTACTGTTTCTGGACCCACACAAGTAGGGTCTGCCTATCAGTCAGCTGGACATGTGAAGCAGCTCACAGGGACAGTACCGCTTACTGCTAAAATACTGGCAAAAAATAGACTATGGGAGAAGGGATGTATACAATCCATCTGTACTGACTGGTGAACTCACTCGGTTATACTGGGTAGTTCTGAATGCACAGGTACACAAATGGTCCCACTTAAACTTTGAGAGACACAAAGCAAAACTTTATGAATGTGGGGAAGGGATTTGTAGTGAAGAAGAGGGGTTGGTAGGAGTAGGAGGGAGATAAGAAGGTGTGTTTATGGTGGAGTTACTAGAATGCACTGTATGAATATGTAAAATTGTTAACAAAATGTATATAAAATTATGTATGGATTTAAGATTGAATATCTCATGATAACAAAAATGCCTTCATTTTAGCTGTTTACATTTAAATGTGAACTAGTGACAAATGCTTCGTAGGTCTCAAAAATCTTTCATTTCTAGGATATTGGGGGCAGAAATCAGGATACGGGACTGAGAAAATGGGACTTGAGATATGCGGTGGTATAGATGTGGTGTGTTCCCTGATAAATAATCATGTGTTGAAGGATGAGTCCTGCAGCAGTAATCAGAGGATGTTTAGCCATGAGGACTGTGGTTTTATGAATGAACTCATACGCTAGTGCACTCATACTTGCATGAGTACTCAGAACGGTACTGGAAACTATAAGCATGCACAGTTGGAGGAATTGGGTCCCTGGAGGCTTGACCTGGAATAGAATATCTTGCACGAGCTTCCTGCCTCTTCGTTCTCTCCTTCTCTCTTCTCTCCTGGTTCTTCTCCATTCCCCCCACCTCTCCTCTGCCCCTCCTCCTCTTCTCTTCACCTTTTCCTGCTCCTCTTCTCCTTGCTCTCACTCTAACTCTAACCACATGTTTTGGATCTAACAAAAGCAACATAACTACTCGGGCTATTTCATGACACCAAGAATTAGTGACAATACCACTCTCCCCACTCATTGCCTTTCTTCAACCTTTGGGATGTCTGGACCTAAACTAATTTTACCTGGTTTCAGCAAGGCTTCCCAAATGAGATTCTGATGCTTCTTGTCTGTAATCTGGAGCTTAATCCCTGAACCCATGTGATCAACATAGATCTCAGAGAAGAGCTGGGATTCCCCAGGGCTCCTGTAGCACAGCTCCAGTTCCTGGAGAGAGAGAGAGAGAGAGAGAGAGAGAGAGAGAGAGAGAGAGAGAGAGAGAGAGAGAGAGAGAGAGACTGTGTGAGAAGCTTCTACTCATGTGAACAAGGGCTTTGCACACACCTCCATATTTTCTTGATCTTGTACACCACTTTAGACACTGGCTGTCTTTTGCCTTGAGGTAACCCACAGTCTTTGAATGTACATCTTTAATCAGAAGGTTGGAACATTGTGGAAGAGGACAGAGGACATAGAAAGAATGTAGCAACAAAAGATATGGATCCAGCTAAGATTCCCATCATGCTGTTTCTTTTCTCATCACTCTGGAAAAACATGACAGGAAACAACTTGAGGAAGGGTTTATGTTGTTTAGTTTCATGGTGGGGAACACATGGAAGCTGGGGATCCATTCTTGGTGGCAGGAGATTGGGTACAGCTTGTTATATCCCAAAGGATCAGGAATGTAAGTCTGAGGTGGGATCAGGGCATGGCTATAGCCCTCACAGTCTGCCACTAGTGGCCTGCTTCTGATGGCCAGGCCTCACCTATTTGTTTCCACAACTCTCCAAATACTGGAATAAACTGGGGATCAAATGTTTAACATTTACACCTGTAGGAGACATTTCAGATTCAAACCATGACGAGTGAGAGCTCATCCTGAAAGTCCTGCTCACACATCTTAATTCAGGGCTTGCTGTCCATGTTAGGCTTCCCCTTCTCTGTGCCATTCCTCACTTCTCCAGGCCTTCTGTATTCATGTGTGGTCCCTTAAATTGCTTTCTACCTAAAGTGGATGTATTCTTGCTCATCCCAAATCCCAATTGTTTTCTCTCTAATTGCAGTTTGCTGCAAAGCCTTGTAATCTGCCCCACAGTTTCCCAAACCTGGCATCTGACCATAAAAAGAAGCAAATACTTGGATGCTCACCTTTGGGATGATTTCCAGCTTCTTGGAAGCAGACACTGTGTAGCGGGAGCCAATATAAAGAGAGTCTAGTGGTGGTGGCTTGTTTATTCGAACAAATTGGAACTTCATTTCTTCATCATCAATGGCCTAGGGAACATTGTAGACAGTGATTTAACTAGATTTCTGGGCTACAACATCTATCTGGTCTGAATAAGGTGAGGTGGTTGATCAGCACATTTGTGTGGGGTCGGGTGGTGACACCTCCTGGGCACTCTTCTGCCTTGTGTTCAGTCACACAGACTATTGAATTATTGGCTCCTGCCATGTTCATTGTAGGAACAATGTCCCTGCCAGAAAAGAAGGGAGCTGACTATATGTTGGGCATGGAGCATTTGCTTTCTTCTGATGGATGGAAAGAGGCCATAGAAGGCTGTATAGAGATTGCTAAAGGAGCATTAATGGCAGTTGGGGTAGACTCTGGTGTGAGGGGGCCAAGAAGACAGCAGAATTATAAACACTAGCATTTACCTTATAGAACTGAATATCCACCCCAAGTTGAGAAACTAGGGGCTCATTAACTGTGTTTCAAGTTTTCTGTCAGCCCACCCTGGCCCCACTTTTGTGATTCTCAGTTTCACCTTCCGAATGGTGCAGTCATTGGGGATCAGGTAGAGATGAAGGGTGACTTCCTTGAGATTGACAAAATAGTAAATCAATGTGACGGAAGTGATGGGGATGAAGTGTCTGACAGCAGGGATCAGTCTCAGTAGAACTCCCACTGGGGAGAAGTTTGGGTTTTCCAAGATTGTGCAGTTCTGCTCCACTCTGGCTGGCGTTTCTAGGACCATCCCATGTTCTTGAAAGTGGGCCACACTGAACCAGGAGACGTCCACCTGTCCCTCTGTGAAAGAACAGATTCAAAGATGTAGATTTAGTGTTTCCACTAACTCATGCTTGGCTGGAAAAATAGCACCCTAGGATTTAGAATGACTGTGGTGGTTTGCATGAGAATGGCCTGGTGGAATTGTTTGGAAAGGAGTAAGAGGTGTGGCCTTGTTGGAGGAGGTGTGTCACTGGGGTGGCCTTAGAGTTTTCAAAAGCTTGTGCTGTTTCCAGGTTCCGTTCTCTCTCCTCCTTGACAATAAGGATGTAAGCTCTCAGCTACTGCTCCAGTGCCAAGCCTGCCTGCTTTCTGCCATGCTCCCTGCCATGATGGTCGCAGACTCACCCTCTGAATCTTTAAGTCTCAATAAAATATTTCTCCTATAAATTCTTTGGTCATGATGTCTTTTTAGATTTTACTTATTTGTTTATGTTTATGAGAAATACTGTGAACAAAAACATCTGAAGATTTATTAATTAATCACTAATGAGTACATAGCAGATCAATAAAGTATTTCCATACTACTGATTCACTATGCCAAGCAGGTGTGACCTGCTGCCAGAGGTGACTCATGCAAACTGCCCCTCATTGGAGCAGCCTTGAATTTTGTCTTGTCTAGCTATGGGAACATTCACAGTGGAGTGGAGGTTCTTGATGGTCTTTATAGCATCCACCGATGCAATAAAGAATACAGCCTCAGAGTCTACTGTCAGAGACTAGACACCCAACAGGTTCTCTGAGGTGCTGCCATTACTAGCCTCACTGTTTTGGGTTGACAATTTTTGTTGCTGCAGATAAGTTTGCTTTATGAATGAACCTGAGTACTATTTGTCCACTGAAACAATGCTGGATGCATCCATGCAATGGTTAATGTCAAATGTGAATTTGATAAAATCTAGAATCACCTTGGATATAGGCCTCAGGGCATAATGGAAGGAGATTTTCTTGTCAAGATCCAAGTTCATTTAAGTCAGAAAACCTTAAGTGATGATTTTTTCTGTTCCACGGATGCAAATGCTCAAGGAAGTATTTCCACATGGTCAGCACATCATACAGCTATGGTCCAGGGTGGAGGGGGCAGTCTACATTTCTAGCTTGGAGCAGAACTTGGCAGTGTCATCAGTACAGCTTTTAGGTGTGAAAGATGCTAGATTAATAGGTCACTGAGTTATGCTGCACAGTTTCAGATAGCTGAGGCCAGGCAATGTGCCAGAGTTAAAGATCCTGCAAGGAAGACCTGAGAGCTCCTTCTGTGAATCTTTGAAAGTGAAGCCTAAGGTGGAATGGACATCTTAGGATGTTGGAGAATCCAGAACCACATTTTTTTCTGCTGAAGAAAGTTGTAGGCAAGGAGTAGTCAGTTGGCCCAAGAGAGAGACTAGGTGTGCTTCATGTGGCAGAACTGAAGAGCTGGAACTACTTTTGTACCTTTGCGAATGACATCACGAGCTCCATAACTGGACATGAAGCTGCAGAAATTGGTGTTTATGCTGATGGAGTTTTTGCCCTGCTGTGGTTGGATCATTCCTTAGAATGCCCGATATTTCCATTTTTGAATGGCAATGTTTATTCTGTGTCATTGTATGTTGAGACATGAAATCTGCCAGCTCTCATTGGACCAAGAGGTGAGTGACTCTTCTCCCACCCAGAGAATCCTGCCTCTAGGACCTAGGCCCTGGGACACAACCAGTCCCTGGGAACCCATATCCATCGCTGCCCCAGTTGCTGGCTGGTAGGGAGGACTCCTGCAGGCAGACTCCCCCACCAAAACCCCCCATCATACCCTGCAATCTACAAGACCAATGCCCTACCCCAAACATACCCATCCCCCTGTGACCCCAGAGGCTTCCTGAGACATGGAATCTTCCAGTTCTAATTGGACCAGGATTTGCCAGCTAGCAGGGAAGACTCCTGTGGACAGGCTCCCCTACCCAAATCCCCCATCATACCCTGAAATCTACAAGACCCATGCCCTATCCTAAACATATCCATCCCCCTGTGACCCCAGAGCCTTCCTCAGAGACAGAATCTGCCAGCTCTCATTGAACCAAGAGTGGCTGCCTGAGACACAGAATCTGCCAGCTTGGATTGGACTAAGAGCAGCTCCCTGAGACACAGAATCAGCTCCAATTAGACCAAGACACAGTGGGGCCCCCGAGACACAGACACAGCAAGCACAGATTGGACCAAGAGCAATTCGCTCAGACACAGGCACCTCTTGCACCTATTAGAGAAGAGATGGGTAGACACCAGTGTGGTTGATATATTGTGCACCCCAATAAACTTATTTGGGGTCAGAGAACAGAACAGCCATAATATTAAACATAGAGGTTAGGCAGTGGTAGCACACACTTTTAATCCTATCACTTGGAAGGCAGAGATCCACCCGGATCTCTGTGAGTTTAAAGCCACGCTGGAAACAGCCAGGCATGGTGACTCACGCCTTTAATCCCAGGAAGTGAGCCTTTAATCCCAGGAAGTGATGGTAGAAAGCAGAAAGGTATATAAGGCATGAAAAACAGGAATTAGAGCTGGTTAAGCTTTCAGGCTTTCGAGAAGCAGTTCACTTGAGACCCATTTGGATAAGGACTCATAGGCTTCCAGTCTGAGGAAACAGAATCAGCTGAGGAATTGGCAAGGTGAGGTGGCTGTGGCTTGTTCTGCTTCTCTGGTCTTCCAGCGTTCACCCCAATACCTGGCTCCAGGTTTGTTCTTATTAATAAGATCATTTAAGATTCATGCTACACACCAGTGCAAAAATACATACAACAACATAAAGAGCAATATGGCATCACCAGAACCTAGCAGTTCTATAACAGCAAGACCTGAACATCACAACATAGAAGAAGCAGAAGAAAGTGACCTTAAAAATAACTTTATGAAGATGATAGAGGCCTTTAAAGAGGAAATGAAAAATTCCCTTAAAAATTGAGGAAAAGGCAAACAAAAAATTGGAAGAAATCAATAAATCTCTTAAAGGAAGCCAAGAAAACCATGAAAGGCAATTAAACATGTGAAGGAAACAGTCTGAGACCTGAAAATTGAAATAGAAACAATGAAGCAGACACAAACCAAGGGAATGCTGGAAATAGAAAATCTGAGTAAACGAATAGGAACTACAGATGCAAGCATAACCATCAGAATACAGGAGATGGAAGAGAGAATCTTTGGTGTAGCGAATACAATAGAGGACATAGATTTGTCAGTCAAAGAAAACACCAAAGGCAAAAAAAGTCATAACACAAAAATGTCCAGGAAATCTGGGACACCATGTAAAGGCCAAAGGTAAGAATAACAGGGATAGAAGAAGGAGAAGAAGGCACAGAAAATATATTCAACAAAATCATGGAAGAAAACTTTCCCAACTTAAAGAAGGAAATACCTATGAAGATATAAGAAGCTTATAGAACGCTAAATAGACTATAGCCCTCCAAAAAGTTTCCTTGCCACATAATAACTAAACCACCAAACATACAGAATAAAGAAAGAATATTAAGAGCAGCAAAGGAAAAAGGCCAAGTGACTAATAAAGGCAGATCATCAGAATAATATCCAACTTCTCAATGGAGACTCTGAAACCCAGAAGGTCCTGGATAGATGTTATGTAGACACTAAGAGACTGTGGATACCAGCCTAGACCAATATATTCAGCAAAGCGTTCAATCACCATAAACAGAGTGTACAAGACATTCCAAGACAAAACCAGATTTAAACAATACCTGTCCACAAATCCAGCCCTACAGAAAGCACTAGAAGGAAAACTCCAACCTAAGGAAGTCAGATGCACCCACGGAAACACAGGCAATAGATAACCCCACAGTGGTAAATCCCAAAGAAGGGAAACACACACACACACACACACACACCACCTGGCCCTGTGACTATCCTTCCTACACTGTAACAGAATCACCTTGTTTCAGTATTCCAATGGGGTAATTGTCTGACCTGAGAGTGGGAGTAAGGCACAGGAAAGGTGGTGGCCTGCCGGGAAGAAGCTTGAGTGGTGACTGGGGCAAGTGTTGTTGGGAGACCAGAAGCTCTGTGTGGAACTGTTGGATGGACCTCAGACACACTAAGCAGTTGCCATACAGGTAGCACTGCTCCCGTGTTAGAGTCTGGAGCTCAGGGCTTTGTGTGTTTGTAGATGTCTCGGTTGTTTGTATTGTGAGTTCTTTTCAACCATGTCCTGCTTTATGTCTTCATCTTTATTTGTTTTCTTCTTGTGGGATTTCCATTAACTATGAATGTCTATAACCTGTTTTCTATTAGTTGCTCTTCTGTTGGCTGGAGCAGCCCCTGTTTCTTTGTGTTCCATCTCACGACTTCTTCAGTGTCAGATCTCCCCTGTCGTGGCTGCTCATCACCTTCAGACCATGAACAAACACCAACTTCATCTGCTCATGAGCTGGAATCTCCTGGTCTCTATGGACGGCCTATTGCTGTGCTCCTTGAAGCAAGATTCTTAATCAGCCTCATTAGTCAGTTGTACAACACCTGGATCCTTGTTGTGGTTGTTGCTGCTTTCTCCTTTCTTAAGTGTCATCTGGCTGTGTAGCCTCGACAGAGCTGTAGTAATGGCTTTCTTCATGAGATCATTCACTGGGAATTTTGCATTTCTTAAACTATCTTCTGAAGGAATCTTGGGTGACGACTGAGGTTCAGATACTTTGTGAGCCCCCTCCTCTTTTCTTAAGATACCCCTCTTCTCTTACTCCAGTTCTCAAATGAAATCTAGTGACATCATTTTCTCCCAGCCTGTAGGAGTGTAATGGCTCACATTATGGTATCATGGGAACTATAGGATCCTTGTTACTTTATTTAGTCTTACTTGCAACAATCTCTTCACATTACTCTATTCTCTGTTTCCTACCAAGTTCTTGAGAGATATGCTATGTACAGAGCACTTAATAAATTCCAGTTAACATTGCTATTGAGAACATCACTTTCTACTAAGGAAACTCCTTTAGGTAAAACAGAAATAATGTCATAAGGCTGGAAGACCCATGATTCAAAGAAGATATATCAGACAAGAAAGGATGACAAAACATCTCACTGCCCACCTTCATAATCTGCTCTGCCTCACTAAGGAAGTCATAGACTTTCCTCATCACCCACCATCCTACACTGTCCCCGTATGACCTGTCAACTCCACTCATTACCACCACTCTACTCCTTATGCTTCCCTTGGTTACCTTGGAGATCCACAAAATGAGGGAGGTGCACAGCAGCCACAGCTCCCTGCTCAGCCTTGATGTCAAACAGAGGCCCAGCCACCATGTGACTGTGCTGCAAGGGAGTCTTGTCCAGGTGTTGGCTCCAGGCACAGAATCCAATCTCGATGGTCACGGCCCTTGTCACCACAAAGCGGAGTCCTATGTTGGGACAGTGGTAGGAACCAGGCACAGGGAACTGAACTCTAGAAGAGGGAGAGGCAGACACCAGTGAGTACCAGCTCTGCTCCTCTGCTGGGTGCGGACCCAGGGCAGGGCTGGGGACACAGTAGACTTCAGCCAGATGGCTCTGAGTTCTGGTTCCTCTGCTGTCTGTCTGTGGATCTCTAAGTCATTTAACCCACATATCTGTTTCCTCATCTGTACACAGGGGTAACAACAACAACACCATCTAATGGACCTGTGAGTACCGAGTGATCTATAGAAAACCTACAAGTAACACACACCTGGAGCAGTTAGATATGCCTGTGATGATGATGAGGGTGATGCAATAGGCATGTGCCTGTCTGTGTGTGTGTGTGTGTGTGTGTGTGTGTGTGTGTGTGTGTGTGTGTGTGTGTGTGTGTGTGTGTGTGTGTGTGTGTATGTGTGTGTGTGAAGTTCTGGGGATCAAAATAGGACCTTCTGCACACTAGGCAAGGGATCTACCACTGAAGCACATCTTCAGTTTTTAGTGTATATATTCTTAAAGAGTATATTTCCCCAAAATAAGAGTTCATCTGCTAATATTAGTGATAAATCCTTGGTCCTGAAAAATGTTTTACCAAGATCTTCAGTGATTTTCTCAGGCTTCCTGTTTAGTGACAGGTGGGTGGACAAGTGTCAGTTTCTGTGGGAGGAGGTGAAAATGATAGTTTCTTCAGCTGAGACAGTGACTGTGACAGTGTTGGAGGGAGTTATGGAAGACACCATGACTGTAGATACAGTCACTCATTACTCATAGGACTATGGCCCTTGGAAGCTAAAGCTGCTGAATTCATCCTCACGTTCTCCTCTCCTAGTGGGTTCTTGGCACACAGTGGTTGTTAGTGAAGCAGGAATGCAGAGATTACAGAGATTTAAGGGAAATCTAAGAGACAGGAGGACCTAAATATAATGAGGGGAGGGATGCTGTTTACACCATGAATAAAATAACCAGCAGAAAGACCATGTTTCAGATAATGAGCCACGTTGAGCACAGACTATTAAGATGGAATGAAGAACTGTCAGCTCTGTTGATGTGGTAATGGTGTGCTGGTCATGGAAGACGAGGTCCTGTCTTAACTTTGGGGGAGGCATAGTGAAATGTTTGAGTGTGAAGTCACCCGATGTCCTGGACTCACAATACTGTGACAGTGATGACAAAGGAGGAATGTGAGTAGTTAAAACAAACTTGGAAAAATGGTTGTGGAGCTCAGTGATTGGACAGGGAAGCTCTTGTGCTCTCCAGTTTTGCAAATGTCTAAAAAATTGTATGAAAAAGTGTCAGGGACAAGGACAGAAACTCTAGTTAGTGGAAAAATACAGACCCCCCAATAAGATGGGGAACTAGATCATCTTACAGTCAGATTGCCTAGCAACAGGACATTGAGTCAGAGTTCTTGACCCTCTCACCCTGTAAACATCCTATACAAACATCCTGTTAGCTTGCCCCACCTTATGCAGATGACAGCTTCTTGCTCCCCCCACCCTATGGAGCTATATAAACCTTTGTGGAAGAGAAATAAAGTGCACCTTGATCAGAATCCAGACTTGGTGTCTTTCCTTTGTATCTCCTGTCCCTACATTCCCTCCTTAGGGTGGTCGAGAACCTGTTGAAGCCCAGCAGGCGGGGCAAAAAAGACCCCTGTTTTTATAACACCCTAAACTTCTGGCCTTGTCACCTGCATTAATGAGGGAAGGTCAAGACAGTAGAGACTAGGTGAAAAGTGTGGAAAGCGTGCCGGGGAAAGTCAGCCTTTGCCAGGCAGAGCTCACTCACCGGTACAGGTTCCTCTCTTTGTCAACCACCTCAGTAGCCACAGTCCCTGTAGGTCCCCAGAAGTCATCTTCAGTCCCCACTGGTTCCAGGTGCTTGTGTCCTGGAGAGGCAGGAGAAGATGAAAGGTCTTTGGTGGTGCAAGTTGTGAGCACCCCTCCTCTAGAAATGGCCAGACAGAGGTCTCTCTGTATCGTCCAGGCTCATCTCCACAGCTTTCCCCAGTGTAGGACCATGGCTGACCTCTTTTCTAGGTTCTCTAGCCTAGGTCTTAGCAGGAAGTGTGCTGTGCAGTTTTCATCACTGTTCAGCAGGCTACCTGCATGCTTTCTATAATATATTGTCTTTCCACTGTGCTTTTTCACCAACCATCCCACCATAATGCCTGCTCCCAAGCCAACTGTTGTGTTTTCTTTCTTACTCGTCCGTAAGTGTTGATTTTCCTAGAATGTCTCAAGTGGGTATGTTGAAAGAGAAAAGAACATAACTCAAAATATAGGTGAGCAGGGATAGGGAGGTGAAGACGAATTTCTAAACTGTCTTATTAGTAGAAAACATGGAGCCAGATATAGCGGTGAAAATCTGAGAGAGATCAGAGGAATAAGAACAGCTACGTGCTAATCTTACCTCACCAACTCCACAGCTTCCAAAAAGCGAGACTTCCTGTCTAGTCCATGCCTATATGCCTTGATGTTCTGCCATCTGATTTACTTTCTCTGTCCAGCTACATCACTTCCTCCTCCTGCCCAGCTCTGTTACTTCCTGTCTGTCTGTACAGACCTCCATAGCTAACTAGTGTTGGAATTTCAGGCTTGTGCCACCATGTCTGGCTCTGTTCCTAGTGTGGCCTTGAACCCACATAGATCCAGACAGACCCTTGCCTCCTAAGTGATAGGATTAAAGGCATGTGCTAACATTGCATGACTTTTGTATAGTGGCTGGCTTTTCCCTCTGATCTCCAGGCAAGTTTTATTTTATTGGGAGACAAAGTATATTGGGGGACACAATACATCACCACAGGGAGGTAAGTCTCAGGACATAGCAGCTTAGAATGAGACACAGGGCCCTGGTATAGAGCCTGATGCAAGCCACAGACTTGAGAAAGGGGCATCAGAAACCCTTAAAGCAGGGAGAAAAGAAAGAAGTATTTTCTCTGGGTTCTAGATGTAGAAGGCCTTGCAAGGGGTAGTGTTCTTGTTTGTAGAGAGTCTGTATTGTTCCATGTCAGAAACAGGGCATAGAAATGATGACTGGTTTCAGGACATCTGTTGCAGATAATGTTTCCTGTATATGACAGGGATGCTGCTCCTGAAATCTCCATGAAATCTCCACAATATTTCTGCCTCAACAATATCTTCACAATAACAGCTCTAGTTGACATGCTGGCGTGGATGGGGAAATCTGATAATGCCCCACTCCTAAATGAAGAGCTATAAGTAATTAATAGCTGATAGGAGAGTGATAAAAATCAGTCTCCCCGCTCACCAGGAAGAATTTCCTAATAGGTTATCTAGTCCCAAGTGTTCAACCTGAAACATATATATGACCAACAGGAAATGGACTCATCGGTTGTTTTTATATATACATACGTTAATACACATATACTTAACAGTAATATTTAAGAACAGGTCATGAATTTAAGAGACTTTCTTGGTGGGACACAGGAGTTGTTGGAGTGGACAGACTGAGGGCTGGAGATGATGTAAATATAATATTCATGTATTAAATTCTAAAAAAAAAATATATTTAAAAAAGAAAGAAATGATGACTTCTTCCCACAGATGCCCCCTTCATCTTCCAATCATGATGCTATGGGTCTGAACCCATACATACCTGACTGTAGTCTTTGATGCTTGAATGAGGTCAGGCTATCACCCATTTCTTCTCCAATCGGGTTCTTAGTAGGGTCCATCACATGTGGCTTCCTATACAGAGACATGTTTATTTCCTCGTATGTCAGGGAAACCAGGGCTGTGTACCCAATATCCTCACAAAAGATCCAACTCATCTGTATTGGAACTCAGTCCTGTGCTTCTTCTCATGGCCAGAACTCTATGAAGGTCCCCATTCTCCTAGGTATCCATGATGCTTGAATAAGGATCATCTCAATCCCTCCTTTGCTTTTATTTGGATGTATTCCCCAATGTTTACTCATTAGAAAGTGTCAGGAGCCAATATCATGAGCTATTGTGGGCCAAGATGCAAATACAGCTTATAGCAATTGATAATTAAGATGTCAACCCATTAGAGGAGTGATTCTTAGATGGGATACCCTGTCAAGTAAGGCTTGCAGGTCACTGACTGAATACTGTTGCTTCCATCTGTAATTTCATGTGCAATAACAGCTATGATATCTCCCCATTATCATGCATTTTTATGAACTGTGTATATGTAATCTCATGATTGTGTCTCAATCTTATGGGCACACATATATCTGTAGATGGTCAGGAAGGTGACTTTTCATTAGCTGTGCAATTTTGATATGTAGAAAATATTCTAAGATATGCTTCATAGCTAGATTTATTGTCCCATGTGGATTGTAGACACTTAAAGCCTGCTTTGTTCTTTTTATTCAGACTAACACAAGAAAATAACAATTTCTCTCAGTCTAACACAAACTGCACACAATTAGCTCATTTTTACCTCAGAGCAAGTTTAAACTAGACTAAAGACCTCGTAAATAGATCATACATTTGACACTTTACAGTTATACACAAGGTCAGAGTTGTAGGTGACTAATCAAAGTTACTACACAAAGCACCTAAGAAAAGCATGCTAGTTATTCGCTTGCAAAGTCTGCTCATAAAGAGCTATGTCTCAGAGTTTGTCACACTGGGCACTGTGCCCCCTTCCTTGGTCCTGAAACCTTGAAATCTTGGGTTGCCATGATAAATGGCTTGGCTCTTTATCGCTTACTCTAGGAATGTGATTTAGACCAAAGAGAGGTGAATCTTGTAATTTTTATTATGGCTTCAAGCCTCCTGTAAAGAGTATTAGGCTAGATGAGAAGAAACAGGAGAATTAGAATAGAGAATTAGAGCTAAGAAATTATAGACAAATAGAATTTAGGAAACATGAGCTGAAAAGAAGCTGTAGATTTAGAGAACAGCTGAACAATAAAAAGACACACAAAGAAGAATGGTGTGAGCTGATTCATTCCTTTGCCCTCAGATCCTTAGATTTCCCTCACTTGTTGTAGCATCTTTTCTGGACTCTGAAAGGGGCCTTAGGGGCTGGCACCAGAAGGACCCCATTAAGAAAGTTAATCCCCAATGTCAGTGCTGATAGGATGAAGGATAAGATACAGTGAGATCATGAAGGGGTTAATGCCATCATTACAGGAATAGATCCTGTGGCCTGACAGGACTTGTCACAAAAGTCACCTTGGCCTCTCACTCTCTGAGATCCCAGTTATGCAGTCAGATGGGACAGGAAGAAGGGCTTCTCTAGATGTAGGGTCCATGCCCTTGCCCTTCCTTGTAAACAAAACTGCCAGAAATAATCTGGATTCTTTTTGTTAAGTGCTCAATGTCAGACATTGTGTTACAGCTGCACAAAACAAACTGATAATCACTCACCCTTAATGCTAATCAACTAGACAGTACCTTCTAGATCTCTCTCTTTTCTGTTCTCTACTCTCCTCCTCCACAGATTCCACCCCAGGCCCAGGATGAAGTGAGCAGTGTCCTGAACCTCTGCAACATCCTTTGGCAGGCATCCCTGCTTCTGATCTGGTCCCTTCTAGCTCATTTTCTACATAGTAGCTGACCATAAAAGGTAGAGATGCCCCTTCCTAGCTGAGGTGCTGGAATGCCTCTCATTTCCTCTGGGGAGAAGCAGAAGCTTCTTAGCATGTCTGTTGTTCTTGTTGTGGTGTCTGTCCTCCTCCAGGCCCTCCTATGTCACCCTTTCCTGTTCACTGACCTCTAGACCAGTGGCTGTCAGATCACTGTGCTCAAATGTCACCTGGACAGGCTGTGGAATCATAAAGCTCACTGAAGGAAGCTTCCCCACCCGAGATTCTGAGGAACCAGAAGACAGATGGAATTCATGTTATGAACTTTGGAATTGACTAAACTTGGTGAGCATGGGGCTTCAGCACAGCCCCTGGGGGTGGAAAATGATTTCTTCTCCTGGGGCTTTATTTCCCATAGTACAGTGTGTGTGTGTGTGTGTGTGTGTGTGTGTGTGTGTGTGTGTTGTTCACATACTCCTGTGTATATGTGTGTGTGAGCATTAGGGTTGGGACATTGATACCCATGGTGGTTTGTCCTCTAAGAGATTTTCTGTGTCTTCTAAAAACATGATTTCTGCTTTCATTGTTCCAGTGGTCTGGGTTTCCTGGTGCCTACCATTGTCACACTTGCTGTGCCCAGAGGACTCACCTTTCATATTCTTTTTTTTTTCCAATGAAAGAACTTATGTAGGCATGTTATGTGATTCTACTTTTTTAACTAAAAGAAAAAAAAAAGACAACCCCCTGTCACACAGAATCCATTCTCACTTGGATTGCTGTGGTTCCTGGTTTCTTCCTGGCTCTGTTTGTCTTTCCCATCACCTCAGGATCCTGTTGCCTCCCCTCAGGTCTGGAGCAGAAACATAGTGCCTAGGTTGACCAGTAGGAGTTCTGTGTCCACCCCTTACCATGTGCTGGAGATAAGCAGCTGTGGATTCTTTGCCTTCACAGCTCTGAGCTCCATCATCGCCTGGTCACTGAGAGGGGCCTGGTCCAGCCTGTAAGCACAAGATGAAGCTGTTTCTTCTGGGATTCACCACAGGATCATGAGGCCTCAGGGTCCAGGATCCTGGCCTCTGTTGTCTGTAGATGGAGCCAGTGAGGAGCCTTATATAGGCTTATTCCTCAGTCAAAACCAGGACAAAGGATGGAGAGCAACAGGGTGAGCAGAGGGAGATGTGTCCATGGCACAGTGTCAGTGGGGCCCGTTCAGTGTGCAGAGAGATCTGAATCCAGGATAATGACCTTTGGAACTTTCCAGAGCTGAAATGAGGAGCTGGATCTTTATACCCTTCCCCACATGTCAGTCATTGGAAATAGACTGTCCCAGGGAAAGGTACATGACCAGAAATGAGGGTACTCTTGTTGGAAAATGGCAGCACTGTAGCTATCAGCTTTCCCAGTGGCTAGAGGTCATGGCCATACCCCTTTCGGGATTCTGGGAAGAGGACCACCATAAGCTTCTATATAGTACCACGGCCCTCCTGGTCACTGAGAGGGGCCTGGTCCAGCCTGTAAGCTTCTGTATAGAACCACTTTCTGTTCCAGAGCTTTGTCCAACTCTGCTGTTGCCTGAGCTGCTGTCTCTAGGTGGGCCCAACCAAGGCCTATTTCTCCATCAGGCCTAGGAAAAGTCCTCCTGAGACATTCAATAAAGTAGACCCTCTCATAGCATTACATTCGCGTAATACCATTGGCTGCACATCATTCAGCAGAGATGGTCAATACTGAATCATGGTTAACAAGTGATATGTCTGTCTCTTTGCCCCAAGCTTCAGGAGGACAGAGCCATGTGTGTTTGTGATTCTATCCCTAGGGTCTGGACCAATGCTTGGAACACAGGGGCCCTGATATGGATGTATGCATGTATGGAATGAATAAATGATTGAAGCACTGTCCTGGAGTAAGGCAAACCTGGGAGTCTGTTGGGATATACAGCCTTGCTAATACAAATAATTGCACTCTGCCCAGCTACCTACCTGGTATTATCTTTGTTTTTACATATGTACATTTTATGTCATTACCATCATCAAGGTGGATATGACATTCTTTTACTAGATGAAGAAACTGAGTTTTAGAGATGAAAGTGACTTGCAATGTCACAGGGTGTAAGTGGCACAGCTGGTCAGGAGCCAGGCTGACTGTGCAGTATCTGTCCCTTTTCTTTTCTATGTCTTGTCATCTAGTAATGCACCTGTGTTCTCTTCTCTTGCATCCTACCCAGAGGGAATCCCGGGGCCTTACTTACCACAGGATTCTGAGTTTGCAGGCAGGACTCCTGAGCCCCTTACACAACAGACTCACACCACGGTCTCCCAGGTCATTGAGCTGCAGGTCTAGCTCAGTCAGACTGGAGCTGATCCTGAGCACTGAGGCTAGGTCTGCACAGTGGCTGGATGTAAGGCTACAGTCGACAAGCCTGCATGGAAGATGCTCACCATTAGTTTCTCCAGGGCTTGCTGCTCTCAGGAACTCAGCTCAGGTTTTCCTTTGTGAGCACTGGCATGCTGTGTTTGGCAGTGTTTAGCTCTCTGGAGTACCTTTTCTAGTCTGGGTGGATAATTCCATGCTTCCCACAGCTGAGCAGCAGGAGCAAGGGAGTACTGGTTGGGGACCACTGCTCTGCTGTGATTGGCCATGGCAAAATGCCATGAATCTCAGGAAAGCTGACTGGTGTATTTCAAGAGCCATCTGAAGTGAAATTCACCAGCCATAGAATAGGGCATGATATCACTCATCATGTAAAATCTTAATAAAGATGGAGTCCATAGAAACAGAGTAGAAGGCTGGTTACAAGGGCAGAGAGCAGGAGGGACTGGGAGATGCCATTGCCTGGGCCTGGAGCTTTCTTCCCTCCTGCTTCATTTAGTCTCTTACTCCGTGTTCTTGAGCTCTGCTGTAGCCACTTCTGCAGAAGGTTTGCTCCGCTGCAGACCTCATGGGGCTGTTGATAGCAATAGCTAGTGGGTTCTCTACTAAATATCAGCCTTTCAGGATCCCCAAGAACAGAATCTATTTGTTTATCATAACAAGTCTGGCCTCTGTTACAGGTGTGGTCAAGTATGTTTGGTGAGTATTTGATAAATACGAAACCTCACTCCAGACACAGCTTTTGCTTTGCTCTCCTGCCATCCATCCCAGCTTCAGTGAAGAACTCAGGCCAGACTCACCACAATACCCTAAGGTGACATCCAGGGCATCTCAGGGTCCTACAAAGACTGCACAGTGCATAGTAGCTCAGTGGATTTCCACTTAGGTCCAGGAACTTCAGGTTTTCTGTGAACTCAAGGGTGGAGAAGAGAATCTGCCAACTGGCATTAGTGATTGGAGTCCATCTGGATCTGAGGGTGAAAGACAGAGATAAGGGCATGAAAGATGTGAATTGTGTGTGCATGGTCTGAGGTGCAGAGCTCCACACAGCAGATTAGGTTTCTATTTGCCTGAGCACCAGGTCTCAATAAGCCATCCCCAGGATTCACCAGCTTCTAGATGCTCCTTCGTTCCAACATCTGTATCCTCTCCTCCAGGTGGTTCCTCATCTACATCCTTATCATAGCATGTTGTGTGTTCATTTTGTGTATCTCTTTCTGACTCAATCTAGGTATCCCACAGGGTGTGAACAGGTGGCTAGCATCTTTTCTTTCTAATATACAGTACCCAGCACAGGCCTTGGCACAAAGGGGACCTTGGTAATTCAGGCAGCTTCTTCCTTTTGATGTGAATATAACTGCTTTCCTTATGAACAGAATTCTAGAATCTCATAAAGGAAAACTGGAAAGGAGAGATGGGAAGAGAGCTCAGGAGAGGTTGGTTGAGAGTGACTTTGTAGTGGGATGTTAAGCATGGCCATAAACATTACAGATGTGTTGGTCTATGTCCCTATATCTTTTCAAAAGAAGAGGGAGAGAATAGATAGACAGAGATAGATAGATAGATAGATAGATAGATAGATAGATAGATAGATAGATAGATACAGGGAGAGACAGTGATAGACAGAGAGAAACACACACATACACACACACACACACACACACACACACAGAGAGAGAGAGAGAGAGAGAGAGAGAGAGAGAGAGAGAGAGAGAGAACCACCCTATGTGGTATTTCATTCCTTTAATGCCAGAAACAAAGCACACAGGCAGGAGAATGGTGAATTTTAAATCAGGCTAAGCTTCAAACACCTAGGGCCTGGTGTGTGCAACATTTGATCTCTACCACTGTTAAAAAACAACATAACAAACTCAAAATAATACCACAAGTTCCAAAACACAGATTAGAGATGGCTAACTTTGACTGAATCAGTAGTATAGGATGTTTTCTTTTAATTTACAAAACCAAAAAATGTTAAGGATACCAAATACTCCTAAGGCCACTGTGCTTTGCAAACAGGCTGGTGTTCCTTGTTTCTCTTGCCCTGTCTGGTCGCTGTCTCTGTAAATACTGAGAATTCTTTTGAAGCCCCACAGCAGACCACTTCCGCTTGCAATGTCTGTATCAAGGCCCTTCAAGGCTCACTTGTTTAAAACCATAGACACTTAGAAACAACTTATACTGGCCAAGAACAGGAAAATGATCCAATTCACCAAGGTATTCTCCCTAGGTAATATCATGAGACTATTCAGAATGGTATTGTACTAGACCTTTAGTAACTAGAGAAGACATTCTTGAATTAGTAAGAAAATAAATGTGAATATAAGACAGCAGAGATAGTGTGGCTCAGTGTTCCCATATAAAAGCACATAGAGAAAATATTAAAGGGCATGTCACATTTTTTTCTTTCATACTGTGGATCAAACCTAGGGTCTTGGACTTATTAGGTGGTGTTTTGAATGAGATGTCACCCAGTCTTGGGCATTTGAATGCTTGGCTCTCAATTGGTGGTACTCTTTGGGGAGGCTTAGGAGATGTGGCTTTGTTGGGAGGAAATATGTCACTAGGGACAGGATTTATGATTTCAAAGCCTTGAGCCATTCCCAGTAGACTCTTTCTGTTTCTTGATTGTGGTTCAAGAAATGAGTTCTCAGCTGCTGCTCCAGTCACGATCTTCGCCTTTGCCAGGGTGGACCTTTATCCCTCTAGAACCATAAGCCAAAACAAACTCTTCTATATGTTGCCTTGGCCATAGTGTTTTATCAAAGCAACAGAAACTTAACCAATACACTAGGTAATCTCTCTTCAAAATGAGTTTCCTTAGTTCCTGATATTTTGAGACAGTTTCACACTATGTAGCCCAGGCTGGACTGGGACTACTGATCTTCTTGCCTCAGCCTTCTGAGATTGGGGAGACAGGTGTGCATGACCAAGCTCACCTCCCCAATTCTTTTTTTTTTTTTTTTTTTTTTCGAACAGGGTTTCTCTGTGTAGCTTTGCGCCTTTCTGGAGCTCACTTGGTAGCCCAGGCTGGCTCGAACTCACAGAGATCCGCCTGGCTCTGCCTCCCGAGTGCTGGGATTAAAGGCGTGCGCCACCAACGCCCGGCCCACCTCCCCAATTCTTAATGCTGTCCTCTCTGAGAAATGGAATTTTGGTTGACAGTAATTTTTGTTGTTTTGATAGTTGATGTATCCTCACTTTTCTACAGCAAGTATGTTTTTGTTAGTCCATCCTACTCATATAAAACAAGAGTCATTGAGATAACTTCCTACATGTGTAAGACAGTTTGATCACGTTTGTTCTCTTTGATCAGTTTCCCCTCCTCTCCTCATTCTCTTCCTGTTCTCTAACCTTCACCCCACTACTTGTAAGTTATTTGTTATCCACATGGGCTCTTGCTGCGTTGTTCAGATTGGTGTTTAAGTCCTCAACTCAAGACAATTGGTATGTCCCTGATATTTGCAAGAGTCAAGCCCTATGTAATTAGAGTAGTTGGCTGTTTTCTCTCCCAGTTCTGAAATCCTTGGGGCAGCGACTCTATGTCTCCTCTTGCGATTTATTGGTAGGGACTAACATAAAATCAGTGTTTAATGAATCATCTATAGGGGAGAGAGACCCATAATGATACTGAGTCATCACTTCTGCACAGTGGTAGGAGACCCTGGAAGGAGAGGTCTACATTGCTGCTGGGAATGGCAGGAGGTTAGGAATCCTTCAGGCTGAGTGCCAGGGCCATGTTACCTTCACTGACACATACAAGGAAGTCATCTGAGCAGGGAAAACACAGGGACTCTAACACATATATCTTCTGAGGTGATGATAGGAAGACCTCAGGGCCAAGGTCACCATCATGTAGACATTTCCTAGAGACATCCTAGAAAGAGAGAGGGTCAGTAACTGTAGGCCATTTGAACCTTGTGAAGGGTGAAGAAAATTTGAATCAGAGAATGAAGATGGTTCTTGCCAAGGCATAGAGAGAGATAAAAGCTCATAGCCCATTACATAGTCAGGTACACAGAGACAAGTAGAGAAAGGTGGTCAGATTCAGCAATTAGATATTACTGATGACCTGTATCTTGATGCCCTGGATCCAGCTAAGAGTGCTGCTGGTGCTCGGAACATATGTGCTCCTGGGATCCACAGGGAAGCTGGAGAGAGGACTGTGTCTGGATACTCACAGAACCATCCTGGGGGTTGGCATCATTTTCTTTTGCTGTACACCAGGATTCAGCCAAAGTCCATAGACATAATTGCAAAAATTAATGCAGAATGTGACCACCATGAGCTCCACATCTGTCTGGACTGCCAGGTTTATGTGAAATTCTGGATGTGCCATATCTACTGGCGCCTGCATACTTGTTGCTTGATAATTGTCCATCACATTTGTCAGGAGATTCTTATCCTGAATCTCATACAGACAGTGCAGTAAACCCAGAGAACGTGGTTGATGGTATAGGACTTCCTCTTGGATGAGCCATCGTAGGTACATTGTCTCACAAGGCAACCTGCAGGCAAAGATCTTCTCCATCTCTCTCATTCCATTTTCACTTAAAAGACCAAATAGGAATTGCATAGTGAGATGCTCAAACAGGTCACGTCTTCCATAGACTTTCTTCAGTGTTTCCACAATATCATAGGTTTCCACAAAGTCATGTTTCTCCTCATAATTCTTCAAGATGCAGGACATTGCTGCAAAGAACTCCTGGAGACACAAGTTGGCAAAGCTATAACTCACAGAGCTGAGCTGCTTTTGAATGACACCCACCTTCAGGAAAGGGGCAATGACATCCTCAGATAACCCTTGCTTCCAGAGATCTCTCTTACTGAACAGGCTCCTTCTTCTCCAGATCCCCTCAGCAGCCAGTGAGCAGAGCCTTCTGAGAGGGGTCCCCAAGGCATGACCAGGAAGAGTCTGGGAAAGGTATTTCAGGCAGAGGGCTGTGGTGGTCTGTGAGGTCAGTGAGAGGTCTCTTCCCTGTTCCATCTGCTGCTTCAGGCATGTGCAGACCAGCCAGGACACCCAGGGCACCACACACAGGGTCGAGAGCACTGGGTTTGATTTAATTAAGCTAAAAGCTTCAATTGCTTCTTGTTTCTCTGTGAAATATTTGTAGATATATTTCTTCCGTCCAGACTTAGAGAAACCCAGGACTTCTACCCAACGTGGCTGCCCTAAAGAAGGAACAAACTTCTGAAAATATGTGGTCCGAGCTGTGAGCAGAAGGAAAACCCCAGGCAGGATGGATTTCCCCAGTAAACTGCCCAGCAGTCTGTGCACAGGCTGTGCCTCGTTCCAGTGCAAACAGAGTTCAGGATTCTGCTCCTCCAAGATCCATGCTGGCTCATCTATGCCATCCAGGATGAAGAGCAGCTTCTCAGGGTGAGACAGGATCTTCTTAATGGGAGCTACAGGCACAGTCTGGTCTTTTGCTATGAGCTCAGCCAGACTCAGTTTTTTGTACTGGGCCAGCTCTCTGCAGCTGAAGTAGAAGACATGCTGGAAGCGATCTCTGTAGAGCTGTCCTTCCTCCCATGCTCTCCTCACCTGCCTGGCCAGCGTTGACTTCCCAATCCCAGCAGCCCCCTCTAATACGACTAGCTGAGGCTCTTCCTGGGTATCTGGGTTTGGGTTAAATAAGTCTTGGATCTCAATCAGATGTCCTCTCTCCTCTCCTTTACCTTTACTTCCGCTTTTCCAGACCATGGTCTCCCAGCCTCTTGGACGAGGTTTTTGTAGAAGTAATAGCTGTGTGAAATTTTGGAGCAAATCCTTGGTTTTCCAGGACGCAGTGTGGTAAAGACTCTCTCTTTCTTCATTCTGATGCATTTCTGAAATGAATCATAAATTAGGGAAGAATGATGGAGCATAACTGTCCACAGTAGAGTTGTTTCTCCTTTCATTCTTCCTCTCTTCCTTCCGCCCTTCAACACCTGGATAAACTTAGACGTCTGTCTAAGCTGTACAACAGACTGGCTGTGGGCACTGGGATATTCTCAACAGGGCAGTGCAAATAATGTGAGATTTAGACTATAAGATTCTAGTTCAAGTCTTCACTTGACTAATTAATAATAATGCTGTATTATTTCATTCATACTTTAGATATTTATTAATGTTTTACTCTGTGCCAGATCTGCTCTAGTGGCAGAGAATGAAGAGTAAGTTCACAGGCACAACTCTGTTCTCATTCAGTCTATGGGATGATCCCATAGCTCCATTGTGCTTCAGCTTTCCCATCTGTAATTGGGGGCTGTGATCTCTACTGCAGAAGCCATGAAGTACTGGGGAGATTATAGACATTGGAGCCAATGTCTGCTCCTGACAGATCACATTGGCCCCCACCATTGCAGTCCTGACAACATCATTCTGTAAGTTCTGAGATTGTGTGTCTGAAGGGACGGTCTTGGGATGCTTAGAGTTCATGTTTCACTGAACCAAGCTCATAGGAACTCACAAACTTTAGACCGACAGCTGTGAAACCTACATGGGACTGGACTAGACGCTCTGCATACGGGAGTCAGTTGTGTAGCTGGGTCTGTTTGGAGGGCACTGGGCAGTATGATCAGAATCTATCCCTGGTGCATGAGCTGGCTTTCTGGATTCCATTACTTATGGTCAGACACCTGACTCACCCTTGATGAAGTGGGGAAGGACTTGGTCCTGCCTCAACTGAATGTACCAGACTTTGTTGTCCCCCCATGGAAGAACTCATCCATTTGGAAGAGGGGATGAGGGATGGTTTGGGGGGGAGAGGCAGGAAGGGGGAATGGGAGGATGGATGAGAGGGGGAATCTGTGGTTGGTATGTAAAATGAGTAAAAATAAATTTAAAAAAATAGTTCATGTTTCAAGACAGACTTATTCCCCTCTCCCCAGGCCTGCCTTCCAGATATCATTGGTAACAACAAGCCTTGTTTGTGACACTGTTTGGAAGTCTTTAGTTTCCACTGAAACTCATTTGACCCTTGGAGACAAGGGTCTAGTGTGAGTATCTGGAGTCATGGGGCAGGCCCCTTATTAAGTGACCAATGCTTTTCTTCTAGAAATGGGCAAGCTGTTGTGGGAAGGGGTTCCCTTTCTTTCCTGCAGGCACCTGCTTGCCTGTATACTTTTTTTCTTAAGCAGACCAGTTACAGTCTTTCTTATTCTTGGACTTCAAACTCCAAAAGCATAATTAAATATACAAGTTCTAAAAACGCAAACAAAAACCAACCAACTAAACACACAAACAAAAAGGCCACTAAGCATGGTTGTATAGTCCTGTAATTCATCACTCAGAAGACAGAGGCAAGAGCATCAGGAGTTCAGGGACAGCTTTTCCATATGATGAGTTTGGAAACATCCTGGGCTGCAATCAGTCAGTCAGTCAGTCAGTCAGTCAGTCAATCAGTCAATCAACTAATCAAACAACAAGAACAACAAAAGTTACCCAGTCTCTCTTTCCTCTCCTGGCAATGGAAAACACAGGAACATGCTTGCTCTTGATGTCACCTGCCCCACCGTTCACACAGCACACTTCGCTGGCTTCCTCCCTCCTGCCCTACTCCCCCTTCCTCCAACCAGTGCATCTGAGGAGTCCTCTCTCCAGGTGGACCTGAACACAAATCTCATATCAGCATCTTTGGAAGGAACTCAAGACAAGACAGATAGGAGGATGCCCCATGGACCAGAATTCAAGTTCATCCCTCAGCACCTGCTGGTTTCCCAAAGTACAAGGCAGTTGCCTATCCTGCCTTGGCTAAAATACTGAAGAATATTTGGGGAGATCACAGAGTGTATTATTTGTTCACAGAATTAGCTATTGAGAGCCTGGCTTTAGGGGCTAACACGCCTCTGAAATTAGGATCTATGGATCTGCTCTCATTGTCTTTTGTAGGACAACATCTAACATCTCCTGAGTGTAACAGGCTGACAACTAATGAGTGTGGCCAAGGTCTGCCTGGCTCAGGCCATGTCTGCTTGAGGGAAGCAGATACAGAGATCCATAGCTGGGTCCCAGGCAAAGCTCCAGGAGTCCAGTTGATGAGAGAGAGGAGGGATTCTATTAGCAAGAGATATCAAGACCATGATTGGAAAAAATACAGAAACAACTAGCCAAACTAGTGGAAACACGTGAACTATGGACCAATAGCTGAGGAGCCCCCATGGTACTAGACTAGGCCCTCTGGATAAGCGAGACAGTTGTTTAGCTTGAACTGTTTGGGGGGCCCCCAAGCAGTAGGATTTGGACCTGTCTCTAGTGCATGAGCTGTTTAAAATAATTCATGTCCAGCAAGCCAGCCTTGCAGAGAATATTAGAAGCAATACTTATACTGAGGAGAGAAATAAGCCTAGCTAAGAGACAGTAGAAGGAAAACTTAATTACTGAAACACACAGTGTGACTAAGACCTCCAACAGGAAACAACAACAAAATTCTTATGATTAACATACACACCTTTTAATAGTAACTTCAATAGTGAAAATGGCATCTGTTCCCTAATAAAAGGCTGGCTTGATGGATTAAGAAAGGAAATCACTCTTTCTGTTATCTATAATTATTCATCTTGGCTTTAAAGACAGGCAGCACCTTACAGAGAAAGGATGGAAACTATTCCTAGCAAATGAGACCAGGGAGCAAGCAGGTGCTGCTATCCTAGTACCTGACAAAATAGACTTTAAACTAAAATGAATCAGGAGAGATAAATAAGGACACATCATTATAACGAAGGGATCAATTAGCCAAGAAGACATTACAATCCTAAAAATATATGCACCAAACTCTGGTGGTCCCAATTTTATAAAAAGTGTAATACTGGAATGCAAGCACAGAGTAACATCAACCTAAGAAGAGCAAGTGATTTCATACTCCACTTTCTCTAACACAGAGCTCATCTGGACAAAAAAACTAACAGAAAAACATCAGAATTAAATGACACCATACATCAAACGGACTTGACAGATATCTACAGAATGTTCCACCAAAACAACAAAGACTATGTATTTTTACTCAGCAGCCCAAGGAAGTTTTTCTAAAATAAACCACATCCCAGGACACAAAGCAAATCTTGACAAATTCAGAAAAGTTGAAATACCTCTCTGTGTATTCTGTCTGACCATATTAAAATAAAACTTAAAATCAACAGCAAACAAATCTGTATTAAGTCCACAAACTCATGGAGATTAAGCCACTCATTACTGAATAATGAATAAGTCAAGGAAGAAATCAAGAAAGAAATTAAAACTCTGTAACTAAATGAAAGGAAAACACAATGGAACAAAACCTCTGTGATGAGTTAAAAGCAGTCGTATAAGGGAAAATGATAGGTGCAAGTACCTACATTAAATGTCAGAAAGATCACAGATAAATGACATAATGAAGAGATTCAAGAGTTTGAAAAAACAAGAATAAACCAACCACAAATCCAGTAGATGGCAAGAAATAATAATAAAATCAGAAAAAAACCAGGCAGAAGTTAATGAAGTAAAAGAATACAAAGAATCAATGAATCTACAAGCTGGTTCTTTGAGAAAATAAAGAAGATTGACAGACACTTGTCCCAACTAACCAAAAGAAAAAAGAGAGTTTCCAAATGAACAGAATCCGAAATGAAAAGGGAAATATTACAACAGACAACAAAGAAATTCAGAACTGTACAAGGAAATACTTTAAAAACTTGTACTCTATTGAGTTATAAAATTAAAAGAAATGCACAAAATTCTGGATTCATCCAAGTCCCCAAAGTTAAACCAATAAGAGATCCACAAGCTGAACAGACAAATAACAAATAAGGAGTTTGAGACAGTAATAAAAAGCCTTCTGACTAAAATCAGCCAGACAGAGATGGTTTTACAGCAGATTTCTACCAGATTCTCAAACAAGATGTACAATTCTTCTAAAGTTATTCATAATAAAACAAACAAACAAACAAACAAACAAACAAAACATCATGCCCATAGAAACAGGAACACTTCCAAACTTCTTCTATATAGCCAGTATAACACTAATACCAAAACAAGATAAACACACACACACACACACACACACATACACACACACACACACTCACAGACACCCTACATACATACACACACACACACACACACATAAACACAAACCAAACCAAACAAAAATCCCTCAAAAACTACATGCCAATTTCCCAGATGAACATAGAAGAAAAAAAAATCCTTACTAAAATACTTGTAAACTGATTGCAGTCATATGCAAAAAAAGAACATCCACCACGATCAAGTTGGTTTTCTACAGAGAAGCAGGGTGATTCAACAAACATATGGATGGTTGTTTGAAAGAAAACAGTCTTCATAGGGAGTGGCACTCTTAGGAGGTGTGTAATTGTTGGAGGAAGTGTATCACCGTGGAGGTGGGCTTTGAGGTCTCCTATGCTAGAGCTATGTCCATGTGGATACAGACTCCTTCTTCTGCTTGCAGATCAAGATGTAGAACTCTCAGCTCCTTCTCCAGCACCATGTCTGACTGAACGTAGTCATGTCCCATCATGATGGTAATGGACTAAACCTCTGAAACTATAAACCAGCCCCAATTAAATGTTTTCTTTTATAAGAGTTGCCATGATCATGGTGTCTCTTCAGAGCCTTAGGAACCCTAAGACAATATACAAGCTAATTAAGGTAAAAAATCATATAAATGGGCTTAATATTACATGATTATCTCAGTAGATGCAGAAAAAAGCCTTTGATGAAATCCAAAATTCCTTCATGAGAAAAATTGTAGAGAGAATAGGATCAGAGGACCCCATACCTCAATATAATGAATGCTTTTTATAACAAACATACAGTTAACATTTTTCCTAAATGTAGAAAGACTTCACAGTAATCTGGCTAAAATCATGAATGAGAAAGGGCTGCACGATATTCTCACTCCTTTTCTTCCTTAAAAGTTTTTTTTCATTTCATTTTTTATTCTATGTATATGGGTCTTTTGCCTGGATGCAAGTCTGTGCACTACATGTGCGCAGTGGCCTCAAAGGTCAGAAGAGGGTATCAGATCCCCTGGAACTGGACTGACAGACAGTTGTAAGCTGCCATGTGGGTGCTGGAAATTGATCCCAGGTCTTCTGGAAGAACAGCCTGTGCTCTCAACTGCTGAGCCACTTCTCCACCACCCCATCCCCCACTCCTTTTCATATAGTGCTCAAAGCAGTAGCTGGAGCAATAATGCAAGAGAAGAAAATTAAATGGAAACAAGTCGGAAAAGAAATCAAATTATCTCTCACATGATACGACATTGTATATAAGAGACTTCCTTAAATGATCAGCAATTGCACCAAAGTGGCAGGATAAAAAAATAACTTAACAAAAATGATTAGCTTTTCTATCCACTGCCAACAAATATGCTGAGAAAGGGATCATGAACACTTTCTGATTTCCTACAGCCTGACAGAAAATAACATATTTAAGAGTAAGCCCAACTAAAAGGTGAAAGACTTCTACATTGAAAACCTCAAATCCATGAATAAACAGATTGAGGAAGACACAAGAAAATGGAGAGAACTCCCATGCTTGTAGATTGGCAGAATATTGTGAAAAATGAGCATTTTACAAAAAGCAATTTACAGATTCAATGCAATCCCAATCAAAATGCCCACAGCATCTATTAAAGATTTTAAAACTTTTTTCCTTTTTAAGAAGGATTATTTCATTTCATGTTTATGAGTATATTGCCCAAATGAATGTATGTGTACCGTGTTTGTGCCTGGAGCCCATGGAGGTCAGAAGAGAACACTGAAACTGGAGCTCAAGGTACAGATGATTGTGAGCCATGGCATGGGTGCTGGGAACTAAACCTGGGTCCTCTACAAGAGCAAATAAGTGCTCTTAACCACAGAACAATTTCTCTAGTCTCTGCACCCACCACAACACTTTTTTTTTGAGATAGAGTCTCTCTATATAGCTCTGGCTCTCCAAAAAGTCATTATGCACACTGGGCTGGCATTGAACTCTCAGAGATCTGCCTGCTCCTGTCCATTGAGTACTGTGATACAGATGTGTGCCACCATGCCTGTTTTATCACAATATTCTTCACAGAAATAGAAAAAAGACCTTAAAATTCACATGGAGCCACAAAAGACCTTAGATAGCCAAACCAGTCCTGAGCTAAACAATGTTGGAGGGATTATCATTCCAGATTTCAAGATTTATTACAGTGCTAGAAATGAAATAATAAATTTGGTAAGTAAATGTATATAACTAGAAAATATTATATTAAATGTGGTAACCCAGACCTAGGAAGACACACTCATGTCCTCTCTCATTTGTGGTTCCTATCTCCAAATCTTCAGATGTTATTATGCAACCTGGAGTCTCTGCAGAAACCAGGGAAGAGAAAAGGGACCATGAGTTGGGGAGGAGCTCTAGAGAGGGGAATAGAATGATAAGGTTCTATATGGGAAAAAATGAAGTGAGGGGTCTTTAATTGGTGAAGGGGAGAGAGGACAATGTTGAAGTGAGAGAGGAGGAATAAAAAACACAAAGGATGTTATTCATGGAGTTACCTTGCTTTATATGTACTTAAAATTACATATAGTACTTCTAAGTGCATGTGTTTACACACATATGTACAAACATATGCACACACATACATTAATGACAGTATTCCATTTGGGAATGATATTGCTTCCCCCAAAGCCATTAGATTATCTAATATAACCTCTAGTAACAGGCATGAGAAGCCTTCTTTTGAGTCGTTAGTCTAGGGAGTACATGGGACCCCCAAGACAATAGAGGATATAGCTGTTGCCCTTGGTTGCCTCTTAGATGTTGAAGGTAAGTTCTTATTGCTAAAATCACCTCACACTTTGGACACAGGACTTGGAGTACAAGAGGTATATCTGATCCAGAAATCTTCTCCCTGAAGACCAGCTTTCTTAGTTCTGGAAGGAGCTCTGTGAATTGCCAAGGGTGGAAAGCAACAGTATTCAATTTAACACAATCTAGAGTCACCAGAGAGGAGGGAGCCTCAACTGAGAAAATGCCTCTACAAGATCTGGTTGTGGGCATGTCTGTGAGACATTTTCTTAGTTAGTTATTGATGGGAGAGGGCCCAGCACATTACCTGTGGTGCCATGCCTGGGTTAGTGTCCTGCTTTATATAAGAAAACAGACTGAGAAAGCTATGAAGAGCAAGTCAGTAAGCAGCACTTTTCCATGGCTTCTGCATCAGCTCCTGCCTGCAGGTCACAGTTCTGCTTGAATTCCTATTCTGACTTCCTTTGAACTGTGATATGGAAATGTAAACTGAACAAACCTACCCACCCTCCAAGTTTCTTTGGTCATGGTGTTTCATCACAGCAATAGTAACCCTAACTGAGACACCTACCTACCCAACTGTGGCACCTATGAACCATGATTATGGTAAGGCATCTCAAAGGTGCAATGGTGGCACTTATATCTTGGTGGTAACCAACAGCTGCCTAATTGGACTTAAAGGTCACTCAACAGGAATGAAATAATGCCTTGTACTATAGATCTAGCCATGGCTAGTGAGGTCAAAGATCTTAGAGGACACACTACTCTTGTCACCATACTAAACCAGTCTAATACCTCACTGCATGCTAAGTACTTGTCCTTATACCCAGAGATGAGTATAGCTCTTCCCTATTATCAAGAAGCTTTTAGATGAGGATGGAAACCATCACATTAACTCACAACAGGTTTAAATGCAGGTAATAATTGACTAGTGAGATAAACACCTCCAATGGCTGTATTAACAACACAACCCCTACACCTAATGCTCAGGGAACGTTGTGGAAGAAGAGAAAGGAAAATGAAAATTGTAAGAGTCATAAAACTAGGAAGTCTGCTTTAAGATTGTGTCTAAAGATATGGTAGGGAAGCTGCATCCATGATATCTCAACAGTATGGCTGCTTAAAGAAGACATGAACAATGACTACACCAGCTGGCATGCCATTGTGGATGGGAGTATCTCACAGGGTCCCATCTCTAGATGAAGAGCTGTGGTCATTTAATGACTGCTGAGAAGGAGCGTTAATCTTTCTCAGGGATGTTTCCCTAATGGTTATCTAATATCAGGTGGTCTCAAGTAGCTCTATAATCATATACATACAAGCAATACTACATGGACTCAGAAGTTGCATTTAAATATTTATTTGAATACACACACATATGTGTATGACAATAATAATTAAAGAAAAAGAGGCCATGAATTTGTGAGGGATCAGGGTGGGACCGTAAGAGAAAAGTTATTCTAAAAAACAAGAAAGAGAACCTTTGTTTCTTAGGTTTGGTGTTCCTTAGAAAATTCCGTGCATCAATGCTCTTAATAAATTTTGTTTGCCAAGTGGTGGCAGTGCACACCTTTAATCCCAGCACTTAGGAGGCAGAGGCAGGCAGATCTCAGTGAGTTTGAGGCCTCCCTGGGCTACAGAGTGAGTTCCAGGAAAGGTGCAAAGCTACACAGAGAAACCCTGTCTTGAAAATCCAAAAAAAAATTTTTTTTGTTTTAATATTCTCATGACCAGGGGTTAACAAACTCCATTGAAATACACGCGTACACACACACACACACACACACACACACACACACACACACACGTACCTGGATATATTTGGCCAATGTTTCCCAACCTCAGCTGGTCACTTGTTTTTGTAAGCTCAGAATAGCAGTTATAAGTGTAAACAGTTAGATTAAAATCAGAAGAAGAATATTTCATGTTATGAAAAGTATATGAAATTCAAAATTCAGTGTTTAATGTAAGAGGACTGCCCATGAAGGAAAGGAAGAAATCTGAAGGGAAGGGGAGGGCACAAGATAGAGTAATAGAGCAGGTATGTCATGAAAGGAGGGAGGCTATCTGGGGAGAGAGAGGGACCAGGAAGAGAGGGAGGGGCAGAGGGGAGGACAGCAGCAGAAAAATAAGAGTTTGATGATGTTTATATATGAAAATGACATGAAGCCCATCTCTGGATGCTAACAAAAAAAAGAAGGAAAGAAAGGAAGAAGGAAGGAAGGAAGGACAAGGGAAGGGAAGGAAAGAGAGAGAGAGGGAGGGAGAGAGAGAGAGAGAGAGAGAGAGAGAGAGAGAGAGAGAGAGAGAGAGAGAAATAAAGAAAAAGAGCATGACATTGTACAGTACCACACTGAAAAATCAACATGAAAGAAAAAGAACATCAATAAACACAGCATCACTGGAGCACAGCATGGTTATTTGTTGTTCTGTTGCTTCTGCCATCTTTGAGACTGTGTCAGCAGAGCTGTATGGGTGTGACAGAGACCCACAAGTCTACAATATCAGACATTACGTCCTTTACTCCGAGTTTCCCAACTTTCCTCTTGATACATCACAAAGTATGCCATGTGGATTGAGCATTTACTATGAAGCTGTTGTTGGATATTAAGTTACTCAAGTTCTCAGATGAGACACCCCTTCAGAACATAGAATCAATGAAATGTGCCTTTCCCTTCAATTGGTCTTTTCTCTATTGTCGATAATAGCTAATACAGAAGCCATTTCCCCACCACCCTGTCTGCCAGGATCCTCTAATCCAATGGGCTGTTTAGTTACAGCAACTTTTAGTCCTCATAGCTTCAAACTTGCTTTTTTTTTCAGCTTTAAGGTTACCGAATTCCATGGATGTTATTGCATTTGTATGTTTCTATAATATTGCAATATGGAAGGTCATATTGCATAAAAAAATCAAATACTCAAAATGTACTTCTCATGGAACCATTTTGCCTTGAATTAATAGCAAAAGGGGAACATGGGGGGGGGTCAGTCTCTGTTCAGGTAGTGTCACTAAAAGACAGGGAATATGAGAAACGCCAACATCTCCTGCATCTGTTGAACAGATCTGAGTCTCTGGAACACTAGATGACTCATAATGGAGTCCCAGCTAACTGGAACTCCTCTAATTTGGTGCCAAAGCCCAGGGTATTGCCTGCTTCCTGCCCTTTGTCTGCAGACACACTGCATAGGAATACTGCAGCACCCCCCCCCCATAATGTGGGCTGCGTGTCATTTGGACTCATTGGGCAGTAACTTGATATGATCTTAGGTAATTGGATAATGTATGCATATATGCCAGTGAACATACAGATTAAACCAAATCTGCACCTTGATGATGTTCTCCAGAATCTGCTTTTCAGAAAACTCTTCCGGTCTCCCTCACCCTCACACTTCCCCAACCCAAGTGAGAGGAAGAAAAACCCCACACTATAAGATGCCTCAAGTCCTTCCTATTCTTCTTTCCCCCTTTCTGTTTAAGAATGGGAAGTAGTGGGACTAATTAAGTCAGTTGATGCACTTTAAGCCTGGGCCACATTTTAAAGCACTGGATTCTGCAAAGTTTACTGAAATCCGGCAGTAGAAGGAATGCTGTTCTTCGAGGGCAGCTCTGTTTTCCAAGGATGGCATCTCTCAGCACTGAGAGGCAGTTTTGCTCAAGGATGGGCCCTTGGCACTCAGAACCTGCATTTTCATGGATTTGATGTGACTGTCCTCATTCCCCTGATGCCAGAGAGAGGAAGACAGAGGTGTTCAGTGAGTGAATGGTGACAGTGAAGGCTGAATACAGTTCTTCCACTGTGAGCCTCCACTTCTCTCAGCCTTGCTCCTCTTGTCTCCAAGGTGCGACAACAGCAGTCTCTCTCTCTCTCTTAGGAGTGACTGTGAGATTTAAGCACGAGTGAGATGCAAGGGAAGCCCTGGGCACAGGACCTGACATGAGTGGGTGCTCAGCAAACCCCTGATGACCTGTTGACCATCTGGGAAGGTGAGTGATGAGGAACCTGTGGTAATGGATTCTCCTGTCTGCCAGTGCGCTGCCCAGAAAGCTAGTTGTGTTCCTGTGCTGGAGAAGACACTGTCCTTAATTCCAAGGGCCTCCTGGGAGCAGAGGTGTGCCCAACAGTGAGACTCCAGGAGCAGGATCTCTAGGGTGGTTTCTAGGGCTTTCCAGGTCTAGAGTGCTTTGCTGGCACTTTGCCCCAGGAGACTGAGTCTTTGATCATGTCTTTGCTTCACCATCAGAAGCTCATGTAGGGCAGATGAGAGATGCCCTCCCTTCCACCTCCTGCCCATCAATACCTGAGACAGGTGGAGGAGCTGGCCCTGGGGTCTAATGAGTGGAAGAGCTGGCCCTGCCCCTCTCCAGCTGCAGAACTGCAAAGAGTGGCCTCTGTACCTCATGTGGGCAACACAATAGAGACAGTCTTAATGGTGTAGGTGTGGGAGAGCTGACCCTGAGGATGTGAAAGCAGGAGAACTGGCCCCACCCCTCCCTCACTGCTGCAAGAGGTGAATCAGCTGGAACAAGGCTGGAGAGCCCACCCTGGTGGTGAGGACAGGGGAGAACTGGCAGGCGGACCAACTCTACAGCTGCCTGGGCCGAGAACCAGGGTTATGACTTGGCCCGCCCCAACATCCACCCATCTATGATGTGCTGGAACATGTGAGGGGACCAGACCCATAGACCCAAAGCTGCAGGATCTCCATGACACAGGGCAACAATAGAAAAAGAGGAGTCCCAGTGAGGCCCCACATTGATAGCGTAGCAGAAACCAGAGGCTTCCAACCAGACCAATGACTCTTTGCAATGAACACTTGCAAGTAAAGATATATGAACAAAGGGGTTTACTGTGTGACTCACTGTCACACTGCAGCCTCCATGACAAGATTTTTAATTCCCAACTTTTCGTCCATTTTTTTCTCTTAAATTTTGTTTTATTTTGGGGTGGTGATGGTGCAGGGGACAGAGGACAGATACAAAGGGATGGGAAAATGATTGGTATCAAGATACATGTTGTAAAAGACACATAGAATAAATAGAAAGTAAAAAAAAATAAGCTCATGTCACCTGGGCAGTGAATTTAGACTTTCTGCTGGAGGCTACCTCATCCCAGGAGCTTCCTGATTGCTGTGCTATGGGTTAGAAGGTGGTTCCCAGTCCTCAGACACACCCTCTGATATTAGAAGATTGGGTGTGTCTTAGCCTAAAACTCATGGTCCAGGGCAGGGGTGGGGTGGGGCTTGGGTTGGAAAAGCTTGGTGAAAGTGTGAATAGGGCTGTCCCTGTGAGAGAGAAAAAGGAGGAAACAGCCAGTTCCCAACACCCACTGTGCTTCAGAGAGTTACACATTGAACTCCCACAATGATCCTGTGAGAAGGTGAGATGGTGTGATGGCTAGTAATGTCAATGCCATGGGATCTAGAAATACCTAGCAAAAGTGTCCCTGGGAAGATTTCTGAGGGCTAGGTTAGGTAAACTGAGGTAGGAAGGCCCACCTTAATTGCAGGTGGCCCCATCCCAAGGGCTGGAGTCCTGGACTGAGTAAGAAGGAAAAGTGAGCTGAGCTCCAGCATTCATCTCTGTTTCCTGACTCAACACAATGGGAGCAGCTGTCTCAGTCTCCTGCATCTAAGGTTTTTCTGCCTTGGACTATATTCTAGATCTGTGAGCCAAATACACCCTTTCTTCTTTAAATTCTTTTGTCACAATAACATGACAAGTAACTAATACCCCAGGGTTAGTAAATTTTAATAGGAACTCAGGCTCCTCTAGCTTACTGTTTGTTGGGAAGAATGGACTGTGAAGGGAGAGACAATGTTAAGGTGTGGGCAGGATTTCCTCAGAGTAGCAGCAGGATGAAGGAGGAGGAAATGATTTCTCAGGCTCTCATTGTTCTAGATTCCAGCCCTGCATCTGTCTCTATGTGCTGTGAGCTTGGACAAGTTAATCTCTCTCTAGACCTTGTGCACTGGAGAGAGGTGGCTACTTTGATGCTTGAGAAGAGGAAGAGGCAAGGGTGTGTGGCCTGAGTAACTAGATATGAGGGAGTCAGTAGAAGAAACTGGCTGAAGCTGAGGCAGGCGCCTACCCTCTTCTCAGGGTCCAGCTCAAGAGAACAGATCTTGGAGCTTCAGGCCTTCATGACCCCTGGGATCCTCAGGTTCCACTCATATTTTGAGCTGAGCTCTGGGTGCCAGTTGTGCTGGGCTCACTGCTGACCCTACCCCCATGGGTTCCAGTTTCTCCTTGTGTCAAATTCAACTTCATCACTGCAGAGCCCAGAGGGATCAATTTCTAGCCTGTGACTCTTAGTACTCTACAATGGCTCCTCTGCTCTTCCATTTAAGTCCCCCAGCCAAGGTCCCCATAGGGGTGGAGGCTCACCTGTGAAGAAACCTCATTTATGTGGACTTGAAGTCCCATCCATAGCCCACAGTTCAGCTTACCTTTGCTTTGGAATCCAGAGTCCTCAGGTTTCCATTTATCAAGTTTCTTCTTTGAGATCTGAAAGTGTCTCAAGGAATCATGGACTTTGCTCAACAGTTCTAAGTCATTTGACCATTCAAGGAACTTCATGTTGGGTGTGCTTATGGATCTGAGCAATGAAGGATGTCCTGTGGGAAGGAGAGAGTGTGTTGTTTGTCAGAGAGGCAGCTGTAGAAGCCAATCAAGCAAAGCTGGGGTCCTACCTGCTTACCCTCATTCCCTTCTCTATAGTCTCATGGGGAGAAAGGCACTGTCACAAGTGCTGCTGGGAAATGGTTCTGCTTCGGGACCATGAAGTTTACACATCTGTCCTGGTTCTACACTAGTCCTCTGTGGGAGTCTCTATTCCTTTCTGAGCCACAGCTCCTTCATGTGGAGCTCTGAGCTTCTGTCCCACGGGGATGCAAGCTATAACAACAGCAGCAATTTCATGGGCTTATAATTATTGAACATTTATTGGATATTAGAGTACTCACATTCAATGTGATTATCAATTTACTCCCACAGCCCAGGGAGACAGGTGTTTACCCTCCCATTTCCCAGATGGAGACATTGATGAGCCTGTAATCTACCTCTGCCCAGCTTCAAAGTCTGGACTTGTAACTTCTGTGTCACTAATGCTTGTCTTGGGAGCTGGCTTGAACCCTGTGTCAGCCTTCTCAGAACCCTCCAAAATGCTTGCCTCTTTCCCCTACAGATTCTGAGTTTGATAATATTTATGTATGAAAGTGTCATGGAATCTATCTGTGGATGCTAGCCAAAAAAAGATGAAAGAAAGAAAAGCATGAGGTTGTACAGTACAACAGTAAAAACTTAAAGTGAAACAGAAAGGGTCGTCAGTAAACACACCATCATTGGAGCACAGCATGGCCATTTGCCCTGTTATCTGTGTGTCTTTGAGACTGTGTCAGCAGAGCTGTGCAGGTGTGACAGAGACCCACAAAGCCTAAAATATCAGACATCATGTCTTGTACCCAGTTTCCCACCATTCCTCTTTCTTCATCACAAAGCATGCCATGTGGATAGAGCATTTACCATAAAGCTGTTTGTGGTGGTATTGTGTTCCCCAAAATATTGTGTACCCTAATAAGTTTATCTGGGCTCAGAGAACAGAACAGGTACTAGACACAAAGGCTAGAAAATGGTGACACTCACACCTTCAATCCTAGCATTCCAGAGATAGAAATCCCTCTGGATCTCTGTGAGTTCAAGTCCACATTGGGAACAGACAAGCATGGTGACACACGCCTTTAATCCCAGGAAGCAAGCCTTTAATCCCAGGGAGTGATGGTAGAAAGGAAACATATATAAGGTGTGAAGACCAGAAACAGGAAGCATTTGGCTGGTTAAGCATTTGGCTGGTTAAGCATTCAGGCTTCTAGCACAGTTCAGCTGAGACCCATTCTGGATGAGGATTCAGAGGCCTCTAGTCTGAGGAAACAGGACCAGCTGAGGAGCTGGCAAGGTGAGATAGCTGTGGCTTGTTCTGTCTCTCTGATCTACCAGCATTGACCCCAATAACTGGCCTTAGGTTTGTTTTATTAATAAGACTTTCTAAGATTCCTGCTACAGCTGTTGTTGGATATTAAGCTACTCAAGTTCTCAGATGAGACATGCCATTGGGACTTAGAATAAATGAAAAGTGCCTTTCTCTTCAATTGGTCTTTTCTCTATTGTTGATAATAGCTAATACAGAAGCCATATTCCCATCACCCTGTATACCAGGGTCCTCTAATCCAATGGGCTGTTTAATCACAGTAACTCTTTTGTTCTCATAGTTCCATACTGGGCTATTTTCATTCCTAAAGTTTTGCAGTCCATTGATGTTATTGCATTTGTATGTTTCTATAAGATGCCTCAAGTCCTTCCTATTTTTCTTCACCCCTTGCTATTTTGAATGAGTAGTGGTGGGACTGATTAAGTCAGTTGATGTGCTTTAAGCCTGGGCCATATTTTAAGGGCCTGGATTCTGCAAGTTTACTGGAAGCTGTCAGTGGAAGGAATGCTTTTCTTTGAGTGTAGCTCAGATTTGAAAGGTGGCATCTCTCAGCATGGAGAAGCAGTATTGCTCAAGCTCAGGCCCTTGGCACCCAGAGCCTGTGCATCTCTGGCTTTGGTGCGACTGTCCTCATCACTCTGATGCCAGAGAGAGGAAGACAGAGGTGTTAAGTGTGTGAATGGTGACAGTGAAGACTGAATACAGTTCAAATGTGAGCCTTCACTTCTCTAAGCCTTGCTCTTCTCCCCCCACCATTTTTCTTTATTTAAGGAATTTTCTACTCACTTCACATACCACCCACAGATTCCCCCTCCTCCCTCCTCCCACCCTGAGCCCTCTTTCCCAAGCCACCCCGCATTTCCACATCCCCCAAATCGAGGTCTCCCATGAGGAGTCAGCAGAGCCCAGCACAACTGAGCCTAGGCAGGTCCAAGCCCCTCCCCATTGCACCAAGCCTTGCTCCTCTTGTCCCCAAGGTGGGACAACAGCAGTGACTGTGAGATTTAAGTGTGAGTGAGATGCAAGGGAAGCCCTGGT